>NC_041410.2:32900285-32905285 GCF_900747795.2 Erpetoichthys calabaricus
ATTTTATTTTAAAATCAACTCCTATCTGCGCACACCAGGGCGGCCGTGGGCAGATGCGTATGGTGTATTCACTCCATGTTATCGTGCATTGCGCTGTCACTGGTATTTTGATAAAAGAATTTGAACAATATATAAGAAGCGTATAAATTATTAAACAGTAAAACATTAACATTTAAGAAGTAAAGTTACATTGAGTACTACTGCAGTGCCTTCGGGTATACCTCATTTTTTCTTTGCCCATTACATGCTTAAATGTATAAATTTTTTGGTGTACCTACCCGAGAACACGTGACATATAACCGACCGTGGGAGAAGCATGGATTTTAAACACGCGTTGAGTTCATCTGCTGGTCTCCCTCGTGGAATAACTGGTAATGTTTGACTAAAATCTACAGCGAGTAAAACGACATTACCTCCTTTTTTTTTTTTACGATCTCTGAGATCTCGCTTTTTTCGGTTCAAGGCTTTATAAGCTCTTTTATGTTCCATGGTGTACTTAATAAGTAGTAATTATCCCAAACCATCATCTTTGAATGTTGCAAGACTTTCGCCTTGTATGTAGATCGGGGTAATTACATTCATTGCATTCCTAGTCTGAATCACAATCTGATTGTATGGGTGGTTACCTGGCACTGTAGGGTTGCCACCCGTCCTTTAAAATACGGAATCGTGCCGCGTTTGAGAATGAAATTGCGCGTCCCATTTTGAATCAATACTGGACGGGATTTATCCCGTATTTTTTTTATCATTTTTTTTTTAAAGCAGCGTCTCATGCAAATCATCCCACACGCATTTTATGAAGATGCCTCCTTTCCTACTTTTGATTGGGTAATACTTGATGTCATCGTTAGTTTGATTGGTGTTTTTAACTGTCCAGTGAGGAGGGCGTGTCTTTTAAGTACAGTCTGCAAAGTGTTGGCACTGAGATGTGGCGTCAGCGCCATAGTTGAAGCCCCTAACGTTGCGGTCAGCAAGTCGGCTAACATCCGCCATGTGCCGTCTTTCAGTTGCGAGAAGCAGATCATAGAATGTTTGAAACTGTTGCCCCTAACGTTGCGCCACGGCGTGTGGTTCGTTTATACCTCGTGTCTTCTCATTAAACTTTTATCTCGCGAATATGTTATTGCAATCCGCAGCGGGAGCGTTTCTATAAACTTAATTTAAACTTACGTTTTACACCGTGCTTTGTTTCCCTTATGAACATGCTTGTATGCTTAACTCGCTCCGTTCTCAATTGTTTAATTAATTTTTTGCTCTTCGCTGTTTGCGGCTGTTCCTCCATTTCCCCCTACTTCGTTCTTTTATCTCGCGAATATGTTATTGCAATCCTTAACGGGAGCGTTTCAATAAACTGATTGAAAATAGTTTTGCATTTACCTTTTTAGTAAAAGGCGAGCTTTTAAGCCTGAGAAATCACCCCGTAAATGCACACGTTTAATTGGACATGTGTTAATATGTATGGTTACACAGTATTAAAAGACAGTGAACAACGTCAGTTACCTTTCTTCCCGCGTTTGATAAAAGGTGAGCTTTTAAGCCTGAGAAATCACCCCGTAAATGCACACGTTTAATTGCACATGTGTTAATATGTATGCTTACACAGTATTAAAAGACAGTCAAAAATTAACGTCATTTACCTTCGTTCCCGCGTGTGACTCATGCTGTAAATGTCTTCCTTGTTTTTAGTTCACGTGATTACGTAGGAGGCGTGATGACGCGATACGTGACTCCGCCTCCTCCATTACAGTGTATGGACAAAAAATATGTTCCAGTTATGACCATTACGCTTTGAATTTCGAAATGAAACCTGCCTAACTTTTGTAAGTAAGCTGTAAGGAATGAGCCTGCCAAATTTCAGCCTTCCACCTACACGGGAAGTTGGAGAATTAGTGATGAGTGAGTCAGTCAGTCAGTGAGTGAGTGAGTGAGTGAGTCAGTGAGGGCTTTGCCTTTTATTATTATAGATACACATATATATATATAATATATATATATATATACACATATATATATATATATATATATATATATATATATATATATATATATATACATATATATATATATACACATATATATATAATATCTATATACACATATATATAATATATATATACACATACATATAATATATCTATATACACATATATATATATAATATATATATATATATATATATAATATATATCTATACTAGTAAAAGGCAAAGCCCTCACTGACTCACTGACTGACTGACTGACTGACTCATCACTAATTCTCCAACTTCCCGTGTAGGTAGCAGGCTGAAATTTGGCAGGCTCATTCCTTACAGCTTACTTACAAAAGTTAGGCAGGTTTCATTTCGAAATTCTACGCGTAATGGTGATAACTGGAACCTGTTTGACTGACTCACTCATCACTAATTCTCCAACTTCCCGTGTAGGTAGAAGGTTGAAATTTGGCAGGCTCATTCCTTACAGCTTACTTACAAAAGTTAGGCAGGTTTCATTTCGAAATTCTACGCGTAATGGTCATAACTGGAACCTGTTTTTTGTCCATATACTCTAATGGAGGAGGCGGAGTCACGTATTGCATCATTACGTATTACGCCTCCTACGTAATCACGTGAACTGAAAACGAGGAAGAGATTTACAGCACAAGTCAAACGTGGGAACGAAGGTAAATGACGTTAATTGTTGACTGTCTTTTAATACTGTGTACTTGTTGAGTGTCTTTTAATACTGTGTAAGCATACATATTAACACATGTGCAATTAAACATGTGCATTTACGGGGTGATTTCTCAAGCTTAAAAGCTCGCCTTTTATTAAAAAGGTAAATGCAAACTCTTTTCATTCTGAAGGGCACAAACCACGTTAGATTTCAGCCGTTAAACGCGCAAAAATGTCAGTACACCAGATAAATAAGCGCAACATATCATCAGTTGTATTGTATGCTTACAATACATATAGAAATGTGTTAATCGTTAACTAATATTATGGGATGGTATTTTTCGACTTGCGCCTTGATTTAAACGATTGCATGTCTTAGTGGGTTTGCGTAGCTTATTGTCAATATCTTTACAGCTCTTTTTAAGACTTAATTTAAAAAGGTTTTCTTTTCTTCTTAATAAAAATTTAAAAGCAGTACTTCGCCGGTGCGAAGCGCTCACTTCACTCCCTTACGGGAATCGAACCTCGGACGTCAGCACTAGAGGCGAAGCCCCTAAAATTTCGCCACGGCGTGTGGTTCGTTTATTTGACAGCATGTAGATCGGGGTAATTACATTCACGGCATTCGTAGTCTGATTCACAATCTGATTGTATGGGTGGTTACCTACCAGGTAATGCTTATGGTTAGCCAGCAAGTCATCTCGAAGTGATCACTCGAGTGAACGCAGCTTGACAAAAAAACAGATCCTTAACAAACTGTTATTGGTATATTTTCCCTCAATTTTAAAAGGTTTTCTTTTCTTCGTAATAAAAACTAGCAAAATACCCGCGCTTCGCAGCGGAGAAGTAGTGTGTTAAAGAGGTTATGTAAACATATATATACATAAACATATATACTTATATATACATATCTACATATACACATATCTACATATATATATATATATATACATATACACATCCACATATATATACATATATCAACATATATATACACATACATATATACATACATACACATCTATCTATCTATCTATCTATCTATCTATCTATCTATCTATCTATCTATCTATCTATCTATCTATCTATCTATCTATCTATCTATCTACATCTCCGTGCTTTGTAGCGGCGAAGTACTGCTTTTAAATTTTTATTAAGAAGAAAACCTTTTTAAATTGAGTGAAAATCTACCAATAACAATTTGTTAAGGATCTGTTTTTTTGTGAAGCTGACTTCACACTGCCTCTTCGCTGTTTTATAAACGAACGTCATATAAGGTCTTCCTTTTTCGTTGCTTTGCCAACGGAAGCAGCCTTTTTATTTAATCCTGTTTTTACGATTGTTCTGTTTGTATATCACGTCAGTTCAGCACTCTGGTTGTAATATGACCAAGCGGTGCAAGCACACTCTTGAGAATGCAACGTATAGTTGTACAGGAGAAAAGCAATCTTGCCTGAAATCAATGGCAACCTTTTGTAGGTCTATGAACTTAATTTAAACTTTAGGTTTACACGGTGCTTTCTTTCCGAAGTACCTGCACTCATGAATATGTCTGTATGCGTCAGTCGCTCAAATCCCCGCGGTTCGCACCGGCGAAGTTCTGCTTTTAAATTTTTATTAAGAAGAAAAGAAAACCTTTTAAAATTGAGGTAAAATATACCAATAACAGTTTGTTAAGGAACTGTTTTTTTTGTGAAGCTGCCTTCACTCGAGTTATCACTTCGAGCTTTAAGCCTGAGAAATCACCCCGTAAATGCACACGTTTAATTGCACATTGATCTATCCATCTCTCTCTCTCTCTCTCTCTCTCTCTCTCTCTCTCTCTCTATATATATATATATATATATATATATATATAGCAAAATACCCGCGCTTTGCAGCGGAGAAGTAGTGTGTTAAAGAGGTTATGTAAACATATATGTACATATACAGTACATATCTACATATACACATATCTACATATACATACATATACACATCCACATATACATATATATACAAATACAAATTTACACATCTACATATATATATATACATATGTACATATATATACACATATATATACATATGCACATATATATATATATAAACATAGACATACATATATACATACATACATTGACATATATATATATATATACTAGCAAAATACCCGCGCTTCGCAGCGGAGAAGAAGTGTGTTTAAAGAGGTTATGTAAACATATATATATATACATAAACATATATACATATATACATTTATATATACATATACACATCCACATATATAAACATATATCAACATATATATATACACATACATATACACACATACATACATACACACACACACACATATATATATATATAT
>NC_041410.2:32912785-32987785 GCF_900747795.2 Erpetoichthys calabaricus
ATTGCCAACACCCTGAAACTGAGATGCAGCATGGTAGCCAAGACCATACAGTGGTTTAACAGGACAGGTTCCACTCAGCACAGGCCTCGCCATGGTCAACCAAAGAAGTTGAGTTCACATACTCAGTGTCATATCCAGAGGTTGTCTTTTGAAAGTAGACCTATGAGTGCTGCCAGCATTGCTGCAGAGGTTGAAGGTGGGGGGGGTTTGTCAGCCTGTCAGTTCTCAGACCATATGCCGCACACTGCATCAAATTGGTCTGCATGGCTGTCATCCCAAAAGGAAGTCTCTTCTAAAGATGATGCACAAGAAAGCCCGCAAACAGTTTGCTGATGACAAGCAGACTAAGGACATGGGTTAGTGGAAGCATGTCCTGTGGTCTGATGAGACGAAGATCCACTTATTTGGTTCAGATGGTGTCAAGAGTGTGTGGTGGGAACCAGGTTAGGAGTACAAAGACAAGTGTGTCTTGCCTACAGTCAAGCATGGTGGTGGGAGTGTCATGGTCTGGGGCTGCATGAGTGCTGCTGGCACTGGGGAGCTACAGTTCATTGAGGGAACCATGAATGCCAACATGTACTGTGACATACTGAATCAGAGCATGAATCCCTCCCTGGGCCACAGGGCAGTATTCCAACATGATAACAACCCCAAACACACCTCCAAGATGACCACTGCCTTGCTAAAGAACATGAGGGTAAAGGTGCTGGACTGGCCAAGTATTTCTCCAGACCTAAACCCTATTGAGCATCTGTTGGGCATCCTGAAATGGAAGGTGGAGGAGTGCAAGGTCTCTAACATCCACCAGCGATGTGATGTCATCATGAAGGAGTGGAAGATGATTCCAGTGGCATCCTGTGAAGCTCTAGTGAACTCCATGCCCAAGAGAGTTAAGGCAGTGCTGGAAAATAATGTTGGCCACACAAAATATTGACACTTTGGGCATAATTTGGACATTTTTCACTTAGGGGTGTACTCACTTTTGTTGCCAGCGGTTTAGACATTAATGGCTGTGTGTTATTTGAGAAGACAGCAAATTTACACTGTTATACAAGCTGTACACTGACTACTTTACATTGTTTCAAAGTGTCATATCTTCAGTGTTGTCCCATGAAAAGATATAATAAAATATTTACAAAAATCTGAGGGGTGTACTCACTTTTGTGAGATACTGTATACATACATATATATATATATATATATATATATATATATATATATATATATATATAATGTGATGTCATCAGGCATGGGCTGGGGTTGTGGCTGTGATGGGTCAAGGTCCTTTACCCAGTCAGGAAGCCAATTTAATGGAAGAACAGTTGGAAACCTACTGAACAGACTATTTTTTACCCTGACAGAAAAGGTAGAAGTCCTCCTGGACTATAGTCCCTGCATGGATACTCACGGGGCAGGCAAGGAAGTGTAATCCAGTAGTCCAACAATGCGACCAAAAGTGCTCCTGGGTCTGGCATAAAAGAAGCCATCCATCCTCAATCATTTGAACCACAGTCGGGTGGATTTAGATGAAGCTTGCCTGAAGGAGCTAAAGGAGTGAATGAAAGAGAATATTGAGGAATTGAGCTTGTGCAATATTTGTGTATCATCTGTGAGGTACTTGTGAAAATAAATCACTGTTTGAACTGATTCTTGTGTTGGTGTGTTAGAGGGTTTGGGAGCTCACTGGCATCCCCTACGGGTCTCTATATATATTTAGTAATGAAAAACAGGCATCAGACAGAAAAAGGTTTGGGGATGGCCACCAATATGCTGAAAAATCAGCAAAATAAAGAAAACATCTTTACAATGAAGAGTTCAAAACTAAACTAACTAACAGGATGAATCTGGGCACTAAATATGGTGGATTAGAGGAAATCGTGGAATCAGGAAGGACTGGTCGTGATGTCACTAAGAAGCATTGTCTTTGCCTAGTCTGCAGAGGGATAAGAGGAGAAAGGATCAGATGGCAGCACCAACCCCTGGTCTGGCTGAGAAATAACACTATTTGAGCCTGAAAACCATCTTCCATGTGCACGTGTGTGAAACGGCCCACCCCCAAGGCAATACTTGTCAGGTCAGGCAGCCCACACCAAGAGGTCGGGAACCTGAAAAAGAGCATCACTGTTGGCCTGGAGAGAACTTCGAAGATAAAGGACAGAAAATCTACAAGGCTGGAGGTCCAAAAACCAGTGAGTGATGTGCAGGTTGGACTCCTTGTGCACTGCCATCCACTGTAAAGCAGAATGATCAGTGGCAAGCCCTTTTGTTCCACTGGAGCATGCCTGGTTTCCCTCTCCAGCAGTTTCTGGCTCAGGAACATGACGAAGCATCGGTTCAGAGAATGAAAAGCAGAGGAAAGGTAGGAGCCATTAAAACAGGTGCCAACGTAAGGGCCTAATTCAGATCACGAAAAGCAGCATCTGCTTTACTATTCCATACCATGTTGTTAGGAGCTTGTTTCTATGTTAAATTCATTAAGACTGCAGTTCTCTTGGGGAACTGGGGTGCATTACTGGTGGTAGTACCCAGCTAAACCAAAATGTGGCATCTACTTTGGAACACTATGGTTTGACTAAACCTCCACCCACCCAAGTACTTGCCCTCTACCCATCCAAAGAAACATTACTTACGACTGATTCGAAACCCAGCTTTTACAATTGCCTGGAACTCAGTCTGTGCCTGCTCTAGGTGTTACTTCCACATGTCAGAATAGATGACTATCTCATCCAAGTAGGTGGCAATATAAGAATTGTGGAGCCACAGTACTTTATCCACCAGAATTTGGAAAGTGGCAAGTGACCCATGCAATCCAAATGGAAGAACACAGTATTGCCAGTGTCCGCTAGGGTTGCTAAATGCTGTCTTGGCCTTCGCGGAATCCATTAAAGGTAAAACACAAAAGCCAATGCCGGAAGTGAATGCTGGCGTTTCTGTCTGCTGCTGCTTGCCGGTGCTCTGTTTGTGTACTTTTTCCTAGTTGTTTTTTTACTTGTTTTTTGCCTTTTGCATCGGATCTTCCTTCGCCTTTGCATTGGATTAAAAACTGATAAGATGCATTTGCGTCCCTTGCCTCCTTCGGCCTTAACACGAGCCCTCGTAGAACTGTTCTTTGCTGGCTGCAACCTGTGTATGTAAGTGGAAACTTTCCCACTGATTCTCTGTTCAAGTAACTAGCTTTGATGAATAGGTGGTTGAAACTGCCCCTTGTCAATTGCTGAGTACTTGCGGAAATCCTAGTGGTGACGGTCTACTGGCTAACGTGTTATTTTAATTGGGCCGAGTAGGTACACAAGGGGTACATTACTTTGCTTCCAGTCTGGAATTTGCTTGGGTGACTTCTGGAAATCTACTATGATAAACCTCAATTGGTTGTCATGGATTATTATGTCTGCTTTGCTACCTAATGCAGTCACATCTTCAAAACTAAAATATTCACCAGGTGAATTGTATCGACTTCGAACAAACTATGAATTGCCTGCTGATATCCTGCTGCACTGCGGCATTCTCCGACGACCACAGTACGTTCACAGGGGCTCTCGTCGTCGTTTTTGCCTCAGCAGGAGTAGCAGCGAGTCTATTCCTTATTCATTTTGGTCTGAAGGACGCACTTTTGAGCGATGTGATAATCATAACGTGTTGATTCCTTTGGTAAAATCACCAGAATATACGTCCATAGACGCTTTGAAGTTTGGATTATTTAATACTCGATCTATCTCTAACAAAGCTCTGCTGATTGGTGATGTTATCATAAACACTAAGATGGACTGTTTATGTCTTACGGAAACTTGGCAGCAACTGGGGGATTATTTCCATCTAAATCATACGCTACCTCCAGAGTTTGTCTGCATCTCCAAATCCCGTTCTTCGGGGAAGGGAGGCAATCTCGCAATAATGCACCGTAAAGACTTAAAATTATCACCGATACCTCTTCCAGCATATTCATCCTTTGAACTGTTAGCTGGCAAACTCTGCGGAACTTCGCCTACTATAATTGCTGTTTCATATAGACCTCCTAAACTATCAAGTGTTTTTATTGTTGAACTTTTTACTGTTTTAACAACTTTGTGTGCAATGTCTACTAATGTCATCCTCATGGGTGATTTTAACATACACGTTGACATGCCAACTGATGCACTGACAAATGATTTTAATGAAATCCTTGACTGTTTTAATTTAATTCAATATGTCAACTTTTCGACTCATAACAAGGGTCATATTTTAGATTTAGTTTGCTGCTCTGGTATCACACCTCACAATCTTATTTCTACTGAATTACCTATCTCAGATCACAAAATGATCACATTTGATGTTAGCTTACCTCTCACTAATCAAAGGTTCAGCTTGTAATTTAATTTCTTAATGTCAAGCATGTAAACCCAGAGACCCTTATAGATTTACTGCAATCCCAGCCTGTTTCTCCTTCCGCTACCAGACCATCAGAATTAGTAGACCATTACAATGTTGCTCTATCCTCTGCCTTTGATACACTAGCTCCCTTAAAAACACGGACTGTTTCATTTATTCGTACTGCTCCCTGGTTTACATCTGAACTCCGTCAGCTCAAAGCCATGGGCCAACAGTTGGAGTGCCTAGTTAAAAAGACAGGTCTTGTTGTAAAAAAGGAAATGTATTCAAACCACATGTTTCTGCTGCCAAAACTATATACTGTTCTAACATTATCAATGCAGGAGGGAAAAATACTAGAGCTCTATTTTTCTACAATGAAAAGGTTAATTACACCACCAGAAAGTGCCGCTCACCATAACCTCTCTGTTAAATACTGCTGCACTTTTTTGGATTTCTTCAACTCAAAAATTGAAAAAATCCACCAGCAACTTGCTTCCTCTATCTCTACAGAAAATGACATGCTCTCCACTATCACCCATATTCCCCTACCAACCAACCTATTCTCAAATTGCAGCTTACCAGATGAAAATAATAATCTCAGAATTTATAACAAAACCTAATTCTTCCACATGCCAATTAGATCCAATACCTACAAGCTTTGTTAAGTCTTGTCTGTCACATATATCTCTCATGATAACTACTATAATTAACTCTTCCCTTACTACAGGCACGGTCCCCCTCTCACTAAAAACAGCCTCAATTACCCCAATTCTGAAAAAACCTGGTTTAGACCCAAATATCATTAGCAATTATCGGCGTATTTCAAATGTTCCATTTATATCTAAAGTTCTCGAAAAGATAGTTGCCTCCCACCTCCAGTCCCATCTTTCAAAAAATAACCTTTTTGAACAGTTTCAATCTGGGTTTCGCCCTAAACACAGCACAGAAACTGCCCTGGTTAAAATAGCAAATGATCTTCTCTGGGCAGCTGATATGGGATTTTTATCAGTCCTTGTGCTTCTTGACCTCAGCTCTGCATTTGACACCATTTCCCATCAGATACTTTTGAAACGTCTAGCTAGTTTTGGAGTCTGTGGCCTTGTCCTTCAGTGGTTTTCTTCCCACCTCACTTATAGGAAGCAATTTGTTCAAATAAAGGGCTTTAAATCTGAGAACGCAGTCGTTACTCAGGGAGTTCCGCAGAGTTCTGTTTTGGGGCCACTTCTTTTTCTCATTTATATCTTCCCAATAGGTAATATCTTCCGGCACCATGGTATTAAGTTTCATTGTTACGCTGATGACACACAACTATATCTATCCACTAAATCCACTTCTGTTTTCCCTCCAGATACTCTTATGTCATGTCTCCAAGACATAAAGACATGGATGACTCACAATTTTCTCCAACTAAGCAGCAATAAAACGGAGGTTCTCCTCATTGGCTCTAAATCTACACTTGCTAAGGTTAACCATTCTTCTACTTTAATTAACAATATCAACACAAACATCTCTTCCCAAGTTAAAAGCCTGGGCATTATTCTTGACAGTACTCTCTCTTTTTCTTCCCATATAAGTAACATTTCTCGGACTGTCTTCTTCCATCTCCGAAACATTTCTAGACTTCGTCCTGTTCTTACGCAACACAGTACTGAAGTATTGGTTAATACCCTAGTCACCTCACATATAGATTACTGTAATGCTATTCTACCTGGCATCCCACAAAATCTTATCCATCACTTACAACTTTTTCAAAATTCTGCAGCCAGAATAATAACCTGTTCTAAATCCACTGAACATATTACACCTCTTCTTTCTCAACTTCACTGGCTCTCTCTTAACTACAGAATACAATACAAAATACTGCTTTTAACATTTAAAGCTCTCCACCACCTCGCTCCCCCCTATCTCACTGATCTCCTCCAGACTTACTGTACACTCCCGCTCGCTCACTCAGATCTTCATCTGCAGCTCTACTTTCTGTACCACACATCAAACTCAGTTCTATGGGAGCTCAAGCGTCCTGTCATAGTGCTCTTCAACTCAGGAATTCTCTTCCCTCTCATATACGTCAGCTAGATTCAATAACACATTTTAAAACTGCCCTCAAAACTTATCTTTTCAAGCTGGCAAACCAATTGTGAATTCTACACTTTTACTCCCTGTTATCTTTGCTAATTATTGCTTTGTGGTTTATCATTCTCTTGTTTTTATTTTACTAATGTTGTTTAATTTTATTGTAAGGTGACCTTTAATGCTAAGAAAGGCACCTATTAAATAAAATGCATTATTATTATTATTATTATTATTATTATTATTATTATTATTATTATTAAAGGAACCTGCCAGTACCTCTTTGTCATGTAAAGAGTGGTCAAATATTTTGCTTTTCCGAGCCACACAAGGAAATCGTCCACTCACAGCATCGGATAAGCATCGAATCGGGAGACTTGATTAAGGGGAAGAGAATGTCCAACTTTTGTCAGGCTTAGGGACCAATACGATTGGTCTTGACCAGGGAGTATGACTTTCTTCTATTACACCTAGTTCCAGCATACGTTTGATCTCAAGCTCCACTTCATCATTTTTTTGCCTCCAGGAGCCATTAAGGGTGATCCCAGACAATCACCCTAGGGCCTGTTATAATATCATGCTTAACCAGCAAGGTCCAACTAGGTTTCTCACTCACTACCTCATGGACAGACAAGATTACTGCTTTCAGCTCCTGTTTCTGTTAGGGCATCAAATTAGGAACACAATTGTTATTTTTACGGAAGAAAACAGAAGGGGGCTGGATGGAGGAAAGATCGGGCTCCCTGTACCTCCTCGGCTTCAGCAGGTTGATGTGATAAATCCATTCACTCGGTCAACAATTTGGTTGTTTAACGAATCAACAAGTCCTTTTCACTCCTTAACTTCGTACATGTTGGCCTAATGAGCCATTGATTTGGAATGTGAGGTAGGAATGAGTACCATGACATGGTTTCTAGGGTGGAACTCTCAAAGTACTGCCCGACGATCATCACATTAGGCCTGCACTGCTTGTGCCTTTTCCATATTCTCTTTTAGGATCAGTTTAATTTTGGCAAATTTATCATGTAATTGTGCAATATACTCCAGAATTTTAGTTGAAGGGAGGGCCTCTTCCTCCCATCCTTATTTTAGAATATCCAATATTCCTCAGGGTTGACACCCATATAGTAATTCAAAAGGGGAAAGGCCTGATGAGGCTTGAGGCACCTCCTGATAGGCAAGAAGTACAAGGTGGAGGAGCTGCTCCTAGTTCCTCCCATCCTTGCTGACCACCTTGCATACCATTTGCTTGAGATTCTGCTTAAACCTCTCTATGAGACAGTCAGTTTGTGGGTGGAATACTGCTGTCTTTTAATGTTTGATTTTAAGCAACGTGGCAACTTCCCCGAACATCTCCGAAGTAAAAAGTGTCCCTTTGTCTGTTAAGATTTCTTTAGGATTGCCAACTTGCACAAATACCATTAAGTATATCATGTTAGCTTTCAAATTGCCTACTCTCAACAAGATAGCCATGAGATACCAGGTAACACAATTTATGAGGATATATTTATGTCGTCATGCTGAGGGATCACAGAGTCCTACGATGTCAACCCCTATATGCTTAAATGGGATGTTAAGGGAAGGGGAACCAGTGGAACATGGTCCTTCTTAGGAATCTGACACATCTGGACAGGTTTGTTTATGGTCTTGTTCTTCACATGAGACCTCATGAAGAAAGGGCTGCATGCCAGACAAATATCAAACCTTAAAGCTGGCTTATAGCAATGCCATACATAAACTTATTGTTCATGTAGTCAAAATAAATACAAAGTATATACAGATAATACTTCAATGTTCAGCATTTCTAGTTTGGCTCGACTTTTGAGTATGGTTACCATTTTGCTTTGTGCTGTAGATTTTATTACATTGCCTGTTCCTGATGTCCTTAAAACATTTGCACCTCTAAGGAATGCTTTAAATTAAGTAATTTGATTGGACTTTAATTTCCAGTCCTCTACAGATTTAACACACTGTAATTAGTTAGTTATACACTTAAAGTGTAATTAGATATTATTAACATATAGAGTGTTTATAAAAAGTATTCACCCCTTAGAAGTTGTCCCATTTCATTTTTATATGTATTTAATTATATTTTTTATACATCGATCAACAGAAAAAGATCATTTAATAGCAAAGTCAAAACAGATCTCTCCAAAGTGATCTAAATGAAATCTTCTTCTTTCGGCTGCTCCCATTACGGTTTGCCACAGCAGATTATCTTTTTCCATATCTTCCTGTCTTCTGCATCTTTCTCTATTACACCCATCACCTGCATGTCCTCTCTGACCACACCCATAAACCTTCTCTTAGGCCTTCCTCTTTTCCACTTGCCTGGCAGCTCTATCCTTAGCATTCTTTTCCCAATATACCCCTCATCTCTCCTCTGCACATGTCCAAACCAATGCAATCTCACCTCTCTGACTTTGTCTCCAAACTGTCCAATCTGAGTTGGCCCTCTAATGTACTCATTTCAAATCTTGTTTATCTTCGTCACATCCAATACAAATCTTAGCATCTTTAACTCTGCCATCTCCAGCTCTGTCACCTGCTTTCTGGTCAGTGCCACCGTCTCCAAAGTATATAACATAGCTGGTCTCACTACCATCCTGTAGACCTTCCCTTTCACTCTTGCTGATACCCGTTTGTCACAAATTACTCCTGACACTCTTCTCCACCCACTCCACCCTTCCTGCACTCCCTTCTTCGCCTCCTTTCCACAATCCCCGTTACTCTGTACTGTTGATCTCATCCACCTTCACCAACTCTACTTCCTGCATCCTCACCATTACACACATTCACACACATGTATTCTGTCTTGTTCCTACTGACCTTCATACCTCTCCTCTCTATAGCATATCTCCACCTCTCCAGGGTCTCCTCAACCTGCTCCCTACTATTGCTACAGATCACAATGTCATCAGCAAACATCATAGTCCCAGGGGACTCCTGCCTAATCTAGTCTGTCAACCTGTCCATCACCATTGCAAATAAGACAAGGCTCAGAGCCGATCCCTGATGTAATCCCACCTCCACCTTGAATGCATCCATCACTCATACCGCAGTCTTCATCACTGTCACACTTCACTCGTACATAGCCTGTACAACTCTTACTTACTTCTCTGCCACTCCCAACTTCCAAATACAATACTACAACTCCTCTCGAGGCACCCTGTCATATGCTTTCTCCAGGTCCACAAAGACGCATTGCAGCTCCTTCTGGCCTTCTCTAAACTTCTCCATCAACACCCTCAGAGCAAAAATTGCATCTGTGGTGCTCTTTCTTGGCATGAAACCACACTGCTGCTCACTAATCATCACCTCCCTTCTTAACCTAGTTTCCACTACTGTTTCCCATTCACTCATGCTGTGGCTTGTCAATTTTATGCCCCTGTAGTTACTACAGTCCTGCACATCCCCTTTATTCTTAAATATCGGCACCAGTACACTTCTTCTCTGCTCCTCAGGCATCCTCTTACTTTCCAAGATTCCATTAAACAATCTGGTTGAAAACTCTACTGTCATCTCTCCTAAACACCTTCATGCTTCCACAGGTATGTCATCTGGAGCAAATGCCTTTCCATTCCTCATCCTCTTCATAGCTGTCCTTACTTCCTCCTTGCTAATCCGTTGCACTTCCTGATTCACTATCTCCACATCATTCAACCTTCTCTCTCTCTCATTGTCTTCATTCATCAGCTTCACAAAGTACTCTTTCCATCTGCTCAGCACACTCTCCTCGCTTGTGAGTACGTTTTCATCTTTATCCTTTATCACCCTAACCTGCTGCACATCTTTCCCAGCTTGGTCCCTCTATCTAGCCAATCATTACAGATCCTTTTCTCTCTCCTTAGTGTCTAACCTCTTATACAACTCATTATGCGCCTTTTCTTTAGCCTTCGCCACCTCTCTCTTCACCTTGCACCTTATCTCCTTTTACTCTTGTCTACTTTCTGCATCTCTCTGACTATCTCACTTCTTCTTTGCCAACCTCTTCCTCTGTATACTCTCCTGTACTTCCTAATTCCACCATCAGGTTTCCTTTTCCTCTGTCCAGATGTCACGCCAAGCACCCTTTTAGCTGTCACTCTTACTGCTTCTGCTGCAGTTGCCCAACTGTCTGGTAACTCTTCACTGCCACCCAGTGCCTGTCTTATCTCCTCCCTAAACTCACGCTTGCAGTCTTCCTTTTTCAACTTCCACCATTTGATCCTTGGCTCTGCCCTCACTCTCCTCCTCTTCTTGATTTCTAACGTTATCCTACAGACCCTCATCCTATGTTGCCCATCTACACTTTGCAGTCTTCAATGTCCTTCATATTGACCCTCCTGCATAGAATATAATCTACCTGTGTGCATCTTCCTCCACTCTTCTACATCACCCTATGGTCCTCCCTTTTCTTATAAAACGTATTCACCACAGCCATGCCCATCCTTTTCACAAAATCCACTATCATCTGACCTTCTCCATTCCTCTCCTTGACACCATACTTACCATCACCTCCTGGTCTCCTCTGTTCCCTTCACCAACACGTCATTGAAATCCACTGAAATCCACTCCAATCACTACTTTTAAATCTTCTTTCTCATCCATCGCACACCCAACTTGAGAGGCATATGCACTAACGACATTCATCATCACACCTCAAATTTCCAGCTTCATAATCATTACTCTGTCTGACACTCTTTTCACCTCCAAAACACTCTTGACATCCTGTTCCTTCAGAATAACCCCTACTCCATTTCTCCTCCCATCCACACCATAATAGAACAGACTGAATCCACCTCCGATCTACCTGGCCTTACTCCCCTTCCATTTAGTCTTTTGCACGCACAATATATCAACCTTCCTTCTCTCCATCATATCGGCTAACTCTCTCCCCTTACCAGTCATATTGCCAACATTCAAAGTTCCTATCCTCAGTTCCACTCTCTTTACCTTCCTCCTCTCATCCTGCCTCTGGACACATCTCCCCACTTTTCTTCTCCTTCTTAGGCTTCGGCGGACAGTAGCCCAATTTCCGCCACCACCCTGTTGGCTAACAGTACTGGTGGTGGCAGTTATTAACACGGGCCTCAACCGATCCAGTACGCAAATTTGTGTTGTTTTCCACATATTGAGCTGGCAAAATTTTACACCAGATGCCCTTCCTGACGTAACCCTACCCATTTATCTGGGCTTGGGACCAGCAAAAAGAAACACACTTGTTTGTGCATCCCCTGTGGATGGGTTAAAGTGATCTAATTGAAATACAAATGTAAAACATAAAATAAATGGTCACAGTATTTAGTAAATGCATCCTTGCATGGGGATCATAAGTGAACATCCTTTTTCAAGTCCAGCCACAAATTCTCAATTGGATTAGAGTTCTGGACTTTGACTTGTCCACTATAGGACATTCACATTGTTGTTTTTAATCCATTCTTGTGTAGCTTTGCCTTTATGCGTGTTGCTTTTAAAACAAATCTTCTAGCAAGTCACAGGTTCCTTTCAGACTTCCGGGATTTCCCTGTGTTTCGCGGCATTCATTTTACCTTCAACAGTGCCTGCTCCAGAGAGGCATCCCCAGATCATTATGCTGCCACCACCACTACATTTCACAATAGATGGTGTGTATTTGATAATATGCCATGTTTGGCTTACAACACTCACTTACAGCGCTCATTTATACCAGCCCAACTGAGATTTTGGAGAAAAGCATAGAGCCCAGAGAAAAACTGTTGAGGGCAAGAGTGGAAATGTCATGTACACAGCGACCAGGGTGAGAACTGGATCGATAATTATGGAGGTCTGAGGCAGCAGCAACCGTCTCTTCTTCTTGAATATTTTTGTATACTGCTCTATGTAATGTTACTTTTCTTTTTTCTTTTCTACACTCTCCCAGAACATTTATTTCAATTTTATCTCTTTTCTTTGTTTTATGGTTACTGAGAGAACAAAATCAAACAAGAATTTCAATGTCCTTGTTACATATGGGAAATAACCTTGAACTAAAAATCTGTAATCCACCTAAATACCCACTACATTGTAAGGAGATAAATGAAAAATGCTTTTTCGAAGTTCATAATGAATTGTTTCCCCATATGCCTTTGCAGCAATATGTCCATAAATCTTACACTTCACTACAATGCTCTTTCTCTAATTCACATAAATTATGATAGACAGTATGTTTAACTGTAGCAAAAATGTAAAACATCATGATTTTCAAAATTTATTGTGTTTACCCATTTTGAAATGAATATTTTAGCAGACACGAGAAATAGTATGGAATGCAGCCAAGGTAAAAATGCAACTAAATTAAGGAAATACTCACATACTAGGCCCATAAAGAATAAGACAAAAATATATGCATTATAGTTCCTCTGGATGGGGTGAGACTAGATGTTTACATCTCCATCCCAGGTTATATTTCCTCTGAACAAACAATAAAGGGATTGACCCCTAATATGTCTCACATACATCTGTTAGAAGTTCAAGTCAATGTCTCAACAAGCCTAGTCCAATAAATTGAAGGACATGGTGGAAGAGAATCACATACTGATATTTATTCACAGGTCATATGGCTACTCATCCACTACACATACTGACAACAATGTGACTGTTTGTTGTATATGTTTTCTAATGTTCATGGACTATCTGCTCTGGTAACCACTGTGCATTGTTGTGCATGATGACATGCAACTAAGAATTTCAAAGTATTATGGGTGATCGACAATAAATTTGAACTCCAGGTTAACATTATTCTTATGTTAACCTACAGAAACTGGATATCAAGTTGTTGAACCATCAGGAAACAAAGAGTACAGATAAAGGGAGAATGTTCCACATGGAGTGAGATCATCAGTGGAGTCCCTCAAGGTTCTGTGTTGGGACCGTTACTTTTTCTGATTTATATTAATGACATAGATCTCAGTATAGTTAGTAAATTTGTTAAATTCTCACAAGATTCTAAAATTAGAGGAATAGCAAACACTGGGAAGGCAAGAAAAACAATTCAAGAAGACTTGGACAAGCTTTAGAATTGGGCGAATGCTTGGAAAATGCAGCTTAAAGTAGAAACGTGCAAAGTACTACATGTTGGCAAAAGGAATGTCAATATTAAATACAAAATGGGAGACACTGAACTAAAAGAAGCAGCTTCTTAAAGGATTTAGGGGTTTATGTTAACACAACATTTTCATCATTTTAGCAATGTGCAGAAGTGATCAAAAAGAAAATAAAATGTTAGGCCATATCTTAAAAACTGTTATAAATCAAAGGATGTTATTTTCAGACTATATAATGCACAAGTTTGACAGCATCTCGACTACTGAGTATAATTCTAGTCACCACGCAAAAAGACAGACATAACAGCACTTGAAGCTGTGAAGAGGAGTGCAACCAAGTGCATCCCCGTATTTAAGGACAAGTCGTACTGTGACAGACTCAGAGAATTAATCCTGTTTAGCAGAGGAGACTGTGTAGGGACCTAATCCGGGTCTTCAAAATCCTCAAAGGCCTTGATAAAGTAGATCCAGCAGAATTCTTTCATCTTAAGGGTGAACCACATACTCAAAGACATCAGTGGAAATTAAGTGGACATGCATTTAAGCCTGAAGCCAGGGAGCACTCCTATACACAAAGAGATGTGGGAATCTGGAACAAACTGCAGAGACATGAAGTTGAAGCAGAAATCTTGACAACCTTTATGTTGAGTATCCAGCATAACTGACATTATTTCAAAGTTTCTCTCAAAAAGAACTCAAAAAATTTGAAAGATGGTTGGCAGTTTGCTGTGAAGTATGCTGTTGATAAATGATGCAATTATATAATTTTTATCTTGGAAATTTTGATGGCATTTTGCTTTTTATAAATATATATGGCTTTTTACTGTGCAGTGGTTATTGTGCTTTATGAACTACAGTATGGTGGACATCTGTGTTTTATTTCCAAATATGCTAATATAGCAGGTTTAAGCCAAATGTACCAAATACTTATTGTCAATCATACTTCAGTTTTCTTGCCCACTTAGCCCAGTATTGAGTCATGGGTCAATTGAGCTTTTCCCAGCAACATTTAGTGCTGGGCAGGCTTTGTGGTCTTTTCAATAGACATTCACACAGACAAACAGCTTAATACAACAAACACTTCTTTGAAATGTTGGAGGAAAATCCAAGTATATGGAGAAAAATTCAAACAGACTTGGCAGATGATACAAACTCCATAAAGACAGTGACCAGGATTTAAATCTACTCTTACAAGTAAGCCAGCGATTCTCTAGAGAATTGTAAATCCAAGAATGGCAATCAGTTTCTGTTCCGTCCGATATTTGAATGGATGACATATCACGGAGGGTGGGTGCATCTGGGGAAATGTCATTTAATTAAATAAGCATATCTGTACTAAAGCGGTTTCGCTTTGTGGAGACGTGATTTCATTGCCTTTTCTGACACCAACGGCCAGCAGAGTGGAGCACAGCAAGTTTAGTGTACAGGTTGTGGTGTTCGTGTGCCAGCCACGGAGTCTGGGAAGCCTACTGACTCTGGGAAGCCGCTGCGTTTGACTCTGGGGTGTGTGCCACGGTGCAGAACGTCTGCGCCTCGGTGGCAAGCCGCTGTGTGATGAAATATTATGGAGGGTGGGTGCGTCCTGGGACAGTTCATTTCAACGCGCTTCTGTTATTGGTTTTCTTCATGCGGTGGTGTGGGCGGTCGCGTCCGGGCAGCTGTACAACCTGGCGTGCACATTTCACCTCAGGTTTAGTTCACAGGTTTAGGCATGGTGAAGTTTCCATTTAATTCAATAACCCTATTTGAACTAAAGCGGTTTCTTTGTGTGGGTGCCTTCGTTCATTGTTTATATCCATACAGGTTGTGTTGTTTGGGCGCCACCTACTGACTCTGGGAAACCGCTGTGTTTGACTGTGGGGCGCTGCGCCACAGTGCGTATGCGCTTTGGTGCGTCCGCTGCGTCTGCCGTGCATAAATTAACTGTGGTTTAGTAATATAGATGAAGCTAAAGGGGAGAATTGTGTCACAATTATAATCTATTTATGGAAATGATAAAATAAATTAAAGTTAGTGTGATAAAAACACATTTTAAATGTTCTGCTTAAAGTAAAAAATAAGAAATTTTACAAATACAGCAGGCCATTCACTCTATCAAGCTTACCTGACTATTTGTTAGCACACTTTTTCAAGTTAGAGAGCAGAATACAGACAGCAGTATCCACTACTTCAGTTATATGAATGTCTGTCATTCTATTTACTAAATCTGCTTGTCCATTTTCAATGCCAGATATAGCAAGAATTTATGCAGAATTTAAACCTGGATGGTATGTCAATCCTATTCAGGGCACAACTACAGTGAATGATAAGCCTAACGTTTACACTCATTAATAAATTATTAGAAGCACCAGTACACCTGCTTAGCCATGCAATTTTTTAATTAGCCAATCATTTGGCAGCAATGCAGTGCAGAAAATCATGCAGATAAAAATCAAGGAGCTTCAGTTACTATTCACATCAAACGCCAGAATGGAGACAAATTGTGATCTCACTGATATCAACCATGATTGTTGATGCCAGGCAAGCTGATTTGAGTATCTCTGTATTTGTTGATCTCCTAGAAATTGCCTTGTTGACGACAGAGATCTGAGGACAATGGTCAGACTGGTTCGAGCTGACAAAAAAGGCTGTGGTAACTTACATAACAACTCTGTACACGTTGAACCTTGAGGCAGATGGGCTATAATGGCAAACAACAACATCAGGTTCCATTCCTGTCAGCCAAAAACAGAAACCCGATATTACAGTAGGCAAAGGCTCATCAAAAATGGACTGATAAAGACTGGAAAAAGTAGCCTGGTCTGATTAATCTCAGTTTCTGCTGAGACAGATTTTGACACCAACAGCATGAATCTTTAAACCCCGACTGCCTTGTTACAACAGTCCAGGCTCATGGTGGTGGTTTAATGGCATGGAAAAGTTTTCTTGGAAAATGTTGGGCTAACAATCAGTCATCACTTGAATGCCATGGCCTGTTTGAGTTTAATTGCTGAGCATATGCACACCTTCATAGGCCACAATTTACCAATCCTCTAATGTTTTATTTTCCAGCATGATAGTGCACCATGTCACAATGTAAAACTCATCTCAAACTAGTTTCATGAACATGACAATGAGTTCAGTGTTGTTCAGAGGCCTTCCCAGTCACTGAGTCTGAATATAATAGAACACCTTTGGGATGTGCTAGGATGGGAAATTCACAGCATGAATGTGCAGCTGACAAATATGTAGAAACTGTGTGATGCAATCATGTCAACATGGACCAGAATCTCAAAGGAATGGTTACAACAGCTTGTAAAATTCATGCTATGAAGAATTGAGGCTGTACTGAGTGCAAAAGAATAAACTATCCATTACTGGTATAGTGTTCTGACAAATTTGACCAGTGAGTGTATGTTTTTGGGATGTAGGAGGAAACTGAGATGCCTGGAGAAAGAAAGAAAGAAAGAAAGAAAGAAAGAAAGAAAGAAAGAAAGAAAGAAAGAAAGAAAGAAAGAAAGAAAGACACTGAATATGCTAGCATTTATTCCCAGAATCCTGCAGAATCCTGAAGTCAGCAATAGTAACTACTGTCCCATTGTACTTCTCCCCACCTTTAATATGCTAAAGTGTTCTGAAAGAATCCGGATAGCTAACGCTTTAACCTGCAGAAAGAATACCTCTTAGGCATTGTGGGTTGGTGGTCCAATGGCCAAGTCCTTGGATTGTAGTCTACACAGCTAAGCCTGCCAACCCCACCACTGCATTATGTTAAGTAATTCACCTACAGCTGCTATTCCTGAATTCTAGTTGTAGAGATACAGACAACCTATTACATGCTGTTGTATACTGATGAAGCACTTCACAACATTAATCCGTTTAGATGAGCTCTCTCTGGTTTGGGGTTTATGGCAAATTTTTTTGGTGGGAGTGAAATAGACACATGCTTGACCCTAAACATTGTATCATATTATTGTCGCACATGTACGCATGGGAGGCAGCTAGAAGGACCAAAAGAAGGTAATTCCACGCCAGGCCAGGGGGTGGAGGGGTGCAATAAACCTTTCTCTTCTATCTCTACAGACTAGATATGGAAAATTCTGCCTTATTCCGATGACGTAAATTCCGGTTCTGGCTCAAGATGATGTCATTTCTGACAACCTATTTTAAAAGATAGATAGATAGATAGATAGATAGATAGATAGATAGATAGATAGATAGATAGATAGATAGATAGATAGATAGATAGATAGATAGATAGATACTTTATTAATCCCAATGGGAAATTCAAAAGCCAGCCATCTTCCATTTTACTCAGTTTCTGTTTTGAACTCAACCTGTACACTTCTGTGTTGCCAAAGCTCCATTATTGCAGCCGTATTCAGGCATACGGGTGGCTGTCCCAACCTCTTTTTGGTGTCAAGGTCTATTCATTTTACATTATATAGTGTCCTTATGCTGACTGAGCATTGCATATAGTAGCACTCACACAGGGTCTTTATGGAGGATTTGCCGCAGCTTATTGCTAAAGTGTTGGCTGGAAGAGACCAATATGGGGTTCAGTCCTCACCTCCTCTGGTAACTTTTTTTAAAGGTAAAGTGGCCTAGTAGAAAATCCATTTGACTGTTAAAATTGAGTCTATTAGCAAAATCCCCTCCTTTGACTGAATGTGTGGCTCTGAGCAAATAATCCAACTGTAGAAATTTGGAAACACTAGAACATGTGTATACTGCACTGGAGACTTTGCATAAAAGTGTTGGCTAAATAAATAAATGTAAATGACACAACCTTCCCTGAATGGCCAAACAGGAATTAACCCTAGATAGGGCACCAGTCTACTGCAGGGTACATCCACATAATATCTGTATTCAAAGAACCCAATTGAAGTGTGTTTTTTCTTCCAACTCCTGAAGGTATGAAGATTAGGTTAAATGTCAAATTTAACATATGAGTGAACATGAGAGCCATGGACTGGCACAACATCTGAGACTGAGTCTACCCTTGCATCATGAGCTGGTGGAATGAGATCAGGATCTTCACCACACTTATTTAGATTAAAGGGGGTTTAGTCATTGGATGGATATTTTAAGGACTTAATGATCTAAGTTATTATAAATAATATTATTAAGGATCAGAATTGTAGTTGACTGATGCTGATGCTAATTGAGGCAACTAAGTAATTGAATGATGTAATATTTTAATCAACATGAACAAATAATTAAAAACTATAAAGATGTCACCTGTGTAACTGAGATTACAAAAACAATCAAAGGAAATTCATTAGATTCCTCATGAATATGTGTATCAGATATAATTCATTTTCAATAGAAAAGAAGTTTATAATAAATACATTTTTGAAAAGGAATGGTTTGTGTACTAAATTTTGAAGTTGAAAATAAGTAACATTTGTTTTAGTGCCCACAGTAAGATCAACACAACAGCAGAAATGTGGTGTGGAGGATGGGAGTAGAAAATGAAAAGCTAATAATGGCGTGACTGCGTCTTTTAATAAAGAGCTTCAGTGTTAAGTGCTATTACATTAGTCCTCAAGAAATTATAAAGCACATTGCCAGAGCTGAATTCATTTGATGAGCAGCGGATGTGCTTTCAGGCCCTTAAATGAATGCTGCTTAGGCTTATAATCCATTGAGCACTGTCTAATTTTAAATCCATATTTATGTATGATACCTAACTTCAGAATAAAATTACTAAATTATGAGAATATGACCTAAAGAAGTACTGAAAGGTACTAAATCTAATTTGTTAGGAATGGGAGTGCATAAAATCTGCTTTGAATTAATCAACAAATAAATTAAGGCACTCTGATCTGCTACTGTTGTGTGTTTAACTGTCACCTCAGTGTCTGAATTTACAGCTCTCTCTGTCCAAGAACTTTTGTGCATTTGATTGACAGCAAAGATTGCTTATCTCTAATTTTCAGGTGTTTTGTAGGAAACTATTTAGTGCATAAGATAATTTGTATTTTTCATACAGATATGGATACAATAAATAGCTATCATAAAAGAACCTTATTACAGGACCTCTGAAAATTGATCTTAAGTTTGTATCTTTCACTTTTCATATTTATAGTAGTAACAAAGACAAAGTCTAGCATCAGGAGGTTTAAACTGCCTCTTTTCTACTTCTCCCACCATCACAGCATAGACCAGTTCATTACCTGTGGAGAAGTGTCATTGGCCTTCCTTGTCTTATCTTGGCAGTGCCCTTGCCATTTGTAATTTCTTCCTATCTGTGCAATTCTACTGCTTCACAATGTGACAGTGTAACTATCAGCTTTGGCCACTTTTCACTGTCCAAATATCTGGATTTGCAGTAGCTGTGTAAATATTTTTAAGAGTTTTCTTTCATTATTTGGCAACAAATTCTAGCATATCAATTTTGAGATTAATTTTTGGTTTACAAATTCCTGGTGCATGACTCTAGCCTGTTTCTAAACTTTCTTTCAATGTTCTTCCATCTTGTGGTCTTTTTTTACAACTTCCTGGTTATCTGCGTTACCAAATTGTACCCAAAAGACAAGAATCAAAGCCAAAAACACAATGCTGAAGCTCCATCAGACCTGGACAGAATGAAAAAGTTATCAGTTTTTTTAAAAAATTAACCAGGAGATAAGACATGAATCAAGGGTCAGTTGACATTCATAACCCGGTAGTCACCAACCAGATCATCAAAACAAAACATTAGATTAATGTCAAAAATCTGTAGCATTAAAATTTTAGCCATGATAGCTAAGACAAAATAAACACCCACCAAATTCTGTGTTTAATTTTTATCCACAAACTCGGATAAATATTGGCAGGCTTGTGTCACACAGTTGCAAAGATTCATTCAGGGTTTTCAAGAAACATAAACTTTATTCGTAAACAGCATAATAAAGCATAAAGAATAAAGCAGGGGATGTCTGGGGAAGAAGAGAGACAAGGCAATAAGACAAAAGGACAGCTGCTGTACAGGCTTTTAAATGTTCGAAGTGCTGCGCAAGATGCAGATCACGCAGCGCAGCAGCAAGCCAGCAGATAATCGAGCAAAGAGGAGGTAAAAAAAATGTGTTTGTTGCCCATTGTATCACCGTTTAAGAGGGGGTTTCGGAGGAGCGACCGCGTCTTCTAGGGGTGCGTTCATCCCCCCTCTTCACACCCCCTCCCTCAGCTTTATTCACATCCTTATGAATTAAGCGATTCTCCAAACCACGTTCAGGACATCTGCATTAATGTGCACAGAGCCGCGTTGATGAATGACAGTAAAACTATACGGTTGCAAGCTCAAGAATCATCTCGTGAGACGAGAGTTCATATCTTTCTGATGGTATAGCCATTGAAATGAGTATGATCAGTCACCAATGTAAAATTACAACTCCATAAATAATAACAGAGCATATTTACAGCCCATTTAATCGCCAAACATTCTTTCTCAATTGTCGAATAATCGTGTTCCAGAGGAAGCAATTTTCTACTTAAAAATGTGATAGGGTGCTCTTCACTATCAAAAACCTGAGACAGGACAGGGCCTAAACCAAATGCACAAGCGTCTGTCTGTAGAACAAAATCCTTAGAGAAGTTGGGATTCCGCAAAACTGGGTAAGAAGACAAAGCAGTTTTCAAATCACAAAAGGATCGTTCACAATCATCTGTCCATAAAAACAGGGCGGTTCTTTCTGCCTCTTGTAAGATCGGAAAGAGAAGCAGCCCTATTTGCAAAATCAGGGATGAATCTTCTATAATAACCGGCAAGCCCCATAAAAGCACAAACCTGTTTCTGCATTTCTGGTCACAAGTAAGCAAGCACCTCATCCACTTTCTAAGTTGGGGGGCGGATCAAACTCCTGTCCATTGAATAACCCAAAAAATAAGTCTCAGACATATCCAACCTACATTTCTTAGGGTTAGTGGTCAAACCAGTCTGTCTCAAGCTATCAAGAACAGCCTGAAGTCGTATTAAGTGTGTATGCCAATCATTACTGAAAATTACAACATCATCAAGATATGCCCCGGAGTATTCAGAATGAGGATGCAAGATCTTATCCATCATATGCTGGAAAGTCAGAGACGCTCCATGAAGACCAAAGGGAATTCTAGTAAATTTATAAAGACCATCAGGAGTTACAAATGCTGTTTTCTCACAACTGTCACCCTCAAGAGGCACCTGCCAGCAACCCTTCGTGAGATCCAGTGTGAAGATATATGAGGCCTGACTCAGCTTTTCCCACAATTCATCAACAGAGGGCATTGGGTAAGCATCAGATTTGGAGACCTTATTCAAGCATCTGAAATCGATACAAATCCAAACCGAACCATCCAGATTTGGGACTAATACAATGGGACTGCAGCATTTGCTCTTACTATCACGAATAACACACAATGAAAGGTTCTGTTTGACGTCTTTGTGCACAATATTCTGAAATGGGCGCATTCACACCCTAACACCGGGATCAGTAGTGATTTTATGTTCTGCAAGGTGAGTCAAGCCCAGCAGGGCGGATAAACATCAGTGTTTCATTCAATCAAAGATAACAACTCTGTCTTTTGTGAGTAAGTGAAATCGTCACCAATGGCAACATCGGTCTGAGAGAAAGCAACCAAGGAAGCGCAAAACCCCTGCGGGTCAGGCCACTCCTTCAAGAGATTAACATGTAAAATCTGGAATGGTTTGTACCGGCCCGATATTCTGAACTTGTAATTCAATGGCCCCATACGCTCCTCAATAATGGTAGGACCCTGCCATTTTGCTAGGAACTTGTGCGGGTCAGATGGATTCAGAACCAAAACACAATAACCAGGTATGAATTCACAGAGCTTACAGCGTCTATCGTATAGACGTTTCTGGGTTTCTTGGTCACGTTGCTGATGCTCCACAGCAATAGAAGAAAGTTTAGAAATCCTGTCTTGCAACGAAATTACCCAATCCGCAAAGCTCGGCCTGTGAGCTTTTGTCCGGAGCCCTGTCCATTCCTCATGGCCTTATCTCTCTTCTCCCCCAGACATCCTCTGCTTTATTCTTGATGCTTTATTATGCTGTTTACAAATAAAGCAGAAGATGTCTGGGGGAGATGAGAGACAAGGCAATAAGACAAAAGGACAGCTGCTGTACAGGCTTTTAAATGTTCAAAGTGCTGCGCAAGATGCAGATCATGCGGCACAGCAGTAGCAGCAAGCTGGCAGCTAACTGAGCAAAGAGGAGGTAAAAAACTCTATTTGTTTCCCATTGTATCACTGTTAAAGAGGGGGTTTCTAAGGGTACGTTCCGCCCCCCTCTTCACAATATAAAAGTGCTCATCATGATCTTTATACTTACCAATCTGTGGTGTCCCAACTGGGTTGTTTCTCTAGCAACACAGCAACAACTACTCAATAAAATGGCAGTGCCTGTGATAATCAAAGTGGTGTTCCAAAAAAGACAGTAAAATAATCTCATCTCATCATCTGAAACCACCTCTCCTGGGGCCTCATACATAACGCTGTGCGTAAAATTCACACTAAAACATGGCGGACAAAAGTGGAAATGTGCATGCCCACAAAAAAATCCGGATGGATAAATCTGTGCGTACACCAACTTCCTCGTTCTTCTTCTCCATAAATCCCAGTCAGTGTGAAAAGTAACAGTCTTGCACGCGCCTGTCGCTCCACCCCGACTCCTCTCAGAATTACACCTCTTTGAATATGCAAATCAATATAAATAGCCCCTTATGTTTTGCGTTCTGTGAAAAGACAATAGCAAAAGCACGGGGAAAAGAAGAATTTCAGTGAATACCAAGTATAGGCAAGGAAAAACGTATAATTTTTTGGTTTAAGCAGTGATATAAACAACAAAAGGAAGCTGATCGAGTAACAGAGTGGCGGAGAAACTCGAAAGTTCAAGTTCAGAAAGTCGCACAGTGCCCAAAATAAATAAGAAGTGGTCAGATATCAAAGTTGCCTTGAAAAGGCAAGTCGTAGCTCACTGTCTGAGTGTCATATGGAAGAGTATTAGGGTACAGAGAAAAGAAAAATACTGGGACACAGTGTGAAAAAAAGGTTGAAATTTCCACTTTAATCACATAGTTTACTTTGTCATTAAAGTGGAACATCATAAACTTCATCTTAAAATTGTTTAATTTAATAGTTTCTCAAATCCCATCGTAACTAAAGTAGCATGTTAAATGCTTTGTATTTTACATACTCTTACGTGTGTGAATCAATATGTGCTTCTTAAATGTGCTTTCTCTCCGACACGACACAGAATACATTACATTTGTGATATTACAGCTCTCTGAACAATTTAAATACTAAGATGTATACTTGACATAATTTTCATGATGATAGCAATTAAAGCATGTATAAAACATTGAGGCACGTTGGCGCAGTGGTAGCCACGAGATGGCGCCCTTTCCAGAGATTGTTCCTGCCTCCCAGAAGATGCTTGATGCCCCATGCACAACCCTCAATAAAATAATTTATTGCAGCAGTACTGTCTCTTTCAAATGTACTAACCCCCGATTCCTGTCCTTCCTTTTCTTTCTCCAAGTAACCAGTCGCCACACAATCAGCTCTATAATAGATGTTAAGCCATCTGTAAGCTTAGAACTCCAATTCTTCAAAACTTTTAAGGAACATTGAAATATCTTCATAGTACATGTTTAATTATTCCATCCATCTATCCATCCAGGGTCGCACCAGCCCCAGCAAGTATACAACGCGAGGCAGGAACAATCCCTGAACAGGGCACCAGCTCAACGCTACTGCTGCTCACATGTTTAATCATTAATATACATTATTCAAATGAAGTTAAAAATGTATCTGTATAATGTAATACAGTATATATGCTTTAATGCATTTCATCTTTAAAATATCAAGATAGCACCTGGAAATCTAAATCGACTTAGAAGCCAGTCATCATTATCTGTAAATACATGCTCTCAATTGAATTGAATTCTTTTATTGTTATTGCATGGTACAATGAGATTTAATATGCAAATCCTCCATAAACTTTTTTTCCTATGAAATGGTAAAATAACAATAATAATAATAATAATAATAGGATAAAAAAGTGTGAAAAATATACAATATGAAAGCATAAGTGGCTCAGGTTGTGCAATATTACAACTGTAATGCAAGTTTACAGTGAGGCAATTGTACTTAAAGTAAAAACAGTTCTACCGGGGGCACTTGATGGATTGATTGAGTGCGTTTATAGCTCTTGGGATGAAACTGTTTCTGAACCACAAGGTCCGTACAGGAAAGGCTCTAAAGTGTTTGCTGAATGGGAGAAGTTCAAATAGACTGTGCTGAGGCAGCGTGTGCTAGATGTTGTACCCAGATATTTCTCCCCGCTCTTTTCTACACAATCTGCCATAGAGCTTTCCGAGTGCTACACTGATAGTAACAATGGTAAAGTGTCTATGGTATTTGGAATAGTTTGGCCATTCAGCGGACCATTATATGGTTACAGCTTGATTACAATCAGATGCCTTGAACTAAAAAACGATATGCAGTTAATTTCAGGGTATTTGATAAAGCCACCGTCAGTGATGTGAATCTAATAAATAAAGGGAAACTACACAGGAACAGTGCACTGCTTTGACACTGGGTGCCACCAGTTTGCAAAACCAAGCAGAGAACTTGAGTATGCAAGGCATTGAGCTGGTGTAAAAATGTGCTTGGCTTTATGCCAAGTTTAGTTTTTATACATCGCGATGTGAATGTGGAAACGGGCGTATGCAACATTTTTGTGCATACACACCATTTATATATGATGCCCCTGGTGAGGATCTCTGTCAGTACAGTAATTCATCTTTTAAATCTCACTTTCTGGATGCAAAATAAGGACATATCTAAAACCCCTGGTTTGAAAAATCCTAACTCTGTGTAAATAGTTTCAGGATACAGCTTACTAAGAGCACAACCAATTTATGAAACATGCAAATCATAACAGTACCAGTTGTGCAAGCTGCATAAACACACGGCCCCAACTCCTTTGACTCAGCATAATGGAGACAGGGCAGATGAGCAAAACTAAAACACTGTAACTTGACATAATGCAAAACTGAAAAAGAATTAATAAACAGCAAAGCAGCAAACAAATAAAATACACAAAACAGAATTAATAACACAATATGCAAAACTATATTTAAAAAACAACAAAAATCTGAAACAAGCAAGATTTAAATTTGAGCCAAAGACGCAACTTTAGCAGAAACATACAGTAACAGACTGGTTGTGTTTAAAATTACTTTATTCAAAGTGAAGAACACATTACAAATATATAGATAACGGCTTCCTTATTTCTACAGATGGCCAGCTGGCAGATTTAGTGATTTATTCAAGGTCACTAAGTGGCATGGAACTGAATTACTAACCTTGTGGTTTATAGCCCAAAGCCCTGACCTGTCAAACATTCATCATTAAATCAACACTGGTATATTTTAAAACAGCAGCGGACATGCTTTTCAGGCCTCCTCGTTGTTATTGTGTTGCTTCATTTAACAGATATGAATCTGATATATTCTGCAGATCTATCAAACTGTTTGGAAACTCGTACTTTTCATAAGGAACACCATTAATTTAACAGGATTATTTGTCAATGTCTATATTTGGATAGCATGTGCTTTTTTCACATGTCTCTTGTAGCTTTTAAAAGAACATGAATGAAATAATAATCATCCAGCTATGTTTAGATCAACTAAAGTCCAACTCATGATTGTGGGATGTTGATGCCTATTCAAGCTGATTCGGGTGTTAGGAAATGAACCAAATGTGGATGAGCTGCAGTTCATCTCAGGGTAGATAAGAGATATGAGGCCAAATGTAGAGACGTTAGACGACCTAACATCTTTGGAAGGCGAAAGAAAAATCCACAAACACATCTGAGGAATGACCATATTCTACACCGAAAATGACTAGTGTTATAAACTTGTTAGTCTTAAATCATGAAAATTCCAATAATTACTCAAAATGACCACTAGGAGAGGAATTACCATCAAACCCCAGCTAGCAGTAAGGGCAAAAACACAGGATTTTTATGAATAAAAAGATTTGTTCTTCAAAATAGTAAGCTCTGTGAAGTACACAGGGCAAAAAGGACTTGTCTGAAAACACAAGGCAATCCACTCACCAACTACCAAGTGCATCCAAAATGAACCGCAAGGGACCGTGGGCTGTCGCCACCTTTATACAGTTCAGGGCAGTCCCTTGATAGTGACAGGCAGGTGGCCACGCCTATTGGTAGACCACCCTCAAAACACATAGCACGTAATAAAAAATGCATAAACATAAACTAAACAATCACCAATGTTAACATAAACAATGAACAAAATAGGCATAAGTACAACATTTCAACTCTATTTAGTGAAGGAATCCTGGCTGAAATTTTACAACTAGACCTGGACTTGAAAGCAGTCTTCTGCAGCCATAAGTCAACAGCAGTCTTTCATGATGCTTGCTGTTTTTCATGGTTACTCCTGCAGGAATTCTATATGGTGATGATTCAAATTTACATGTGCATGATACAAGAATCATCACCCAACTCCTGTGAGTAATCCTACACTGCTTTCCTTGGGACCTTTAACTCCCTTATGGTTTTCTGACATTCCAGCAATCAGTCTTTCGTAGTGCCTTTCTCTTTGTCTTTATTCATTATCAGCAACCCAAGTCCCATGAGTTCCTCTGGCACATATTCATGTGCAGCCTGTTTTGCTCAACCCCATATTACCAAGGTAAGTACCTTGTAACTATTTACAACAGGAAAGTAAGGCTACAAATAGTTATATATATATATATATATATATATATATATATATCAATAACAATCCAAACCCTGTGATGGGCCTGTCACAGTCTCCACTCAGGGTGTGTCTTACTTTGAGTTCTGCCACTGTCCCTGCCTGCTGCCATTCTTGGGCTCCAAATACACACAAATAGGGCATTGCCAAGTAGTACCTTTCCCTTCTCCCTTGGAAACCTTCTGAGGGGTTTATGGCTGTCATGTGCCATCTTGGTGGTGCTTTTGCTGCCTGGCAGCCTCCATTCATAAAATCTAAAGTACAGAGAATTTATATGACACACAGTAGAGGTATTCACACTAGAAGAGTATAAAATGAGATATTTCATATATTGTACACAACAGGCAGTAAATTCAATAGAACAGCAAAGATGATGTAGAAATGAAATTTCACAGAATAAATCTAATACTGTTCTCAGAAAACCTGATGCAAGACATCCACCTCTAATTTAGAGGGCTGTGGTACTGTTTGGGTAAGTGTAAGGATTTATTCTACAAACAGCAAATGTGGCTTTAGGTCATTAATGATTTTCTGTCAGGTAGGTTTCCACTTCTGTCTTCCCTCAAATATATGACAGCTAGTAAATTTCTTGTCATACATATTAATATTTAATCGTAGGGTGTATATACACTGGCATTCTTTGTTTTCTTATACTTTCATTTTGTTTCAGAGTCCATATATTAATTACTTTCTACCTCATTCTGATTGGTGGCACATCTTGTCTATTCTCGTCATTCATTATAAAATACACTTTGTTTCTGGTGCCAGTGCCGCAGGGATTCACCTTACCTCCCTAGAAAAAAGTCGATACAGAAACAGGTAGGTGGATGTTTGGAAGTAAAAAGAAAGCTGTGGGTTTTTTCTGTTCTAAAACATTTCAATTTTTAAATGGAATTTTACTGCTGGTGATCAGTCCTATTGAACTTCATGCAAAGGCTGCTGCCTGTTTACTGACTCTTAGGTCCTTCTGAAGACAGAGGCTATCATTCAAATTCTCTGTTTCACCTAAGCAGACAGCATGCTGGGGCAAGGGCCATGCTGGACAATGCTAGGCCAATGACTAACCAACATAAGACAGTGAGCCAACTAGTAGCTTATTGATGGTTTTTATTATTTTACTAACAAACTTGCTCCTTACTTTTATGGGTATATCTAATATAAAAGCTCAATATCTGTAATTGTTGTTTGTATAATTCCATAGCTTTGGTCCAATCTCAAATTTATTTTCACTTTGTCAGGAAGAGACACTTGACTACATGGGAACCCAAAATGTGACCTTTTTTACTATAGTGAGTTTTAAGGACACTGCCTTCTCCTGGATTTGGAGAGCCCTGAAATACTTTAAAATAATTTAATTTGTTGTACATTTTAAGAAACACCATTTATGGAATTTACAGTAGATAGTTCTGTCTTAAAATAACTTAGCCAGGCAATGATGTTATTAATTATCTATTATGCATAAAAATTTGTGTAACCTTTTCTCCTAATTGTTGTAGTATTCTATCTGATTGCCTTGAGTGACAAATGTAAAAGAAATAGAAAAGTAGTGAACTACAAGAGCAGTCAGGCCTGACAGTGTGGTAAGAGTATTGGATTTGGGGCATTCTGTTATAGTCTACATAACAGAGTCTAAAAGGGAAAATAAGGTCACCTAGGACCCTACCGTGATGAAACAATTACCAAAAATAAACTTTGTCAAAGACTATAAAAATATAATTTTAGACCAAAAAGCCCTGAACTGAATAAAAGTATATGTATAAAACATCCATAATATCAATAATTCATTACTCTGTCACAAAAATATATTTGATTCTCTGTTCTAGTGTTAATTACACTAGCATCCTGCTTGAGCCCTTCAAATTCTTTTAATGCAACATCATATGAAGACCCCTAAACACAACAGGACACATGCACACTCATCTCCCCTATGTATGCACGCACGCTGCAGCTGACAAGATGTCATTATGGTGCACCATTTTGTAAACAAGAAAAACACCAGCTCAAAAAACAGTGTGTAAACAAAGCCACAGAATTTCATAAGTACCATATATATACTCACTTATAAGTCGGGTCTTGAAATCTGAAAAAACATTTATTAAATCAGACCCCGACTTGTATACCCATTCAAAAATGCGACACTTAATGTTTTTTTTAACATCTCCTTGCCTCCTTCAACCTCACGTCAGTTTCTCAGACGCATTGAATTTTGTTGCGGCAGTGCAGTCACCAATTTCTTTCGCTACTTCAACGACGTTTAATTTAAAACCAGCTTCATATTTTCTTCTGATTGAACACTACATTGTAGATAAGGGATGCTCTTACGATAAAGGTGTATGAGGGTGTGAGATACAAAAAACACAAATCAGTGCAAACATTGCTTCAGAATAGTTTGGGTATTACTGTGTAGTCACGTAGGCACAATAGAGAGAGAGATAGAGAGAAGCTAGGAGCACACGCTGATACAGCGCATTACAGCGCTCACATAGAAAAAAAAGGCAGTGTGCGTGGTTACTCTCTCAGGTGGATGTTAGCATATCACAATCCCTTGTACCAATAGCGTGAGTTTTCCACATTCGACTTATACATGCAACACTATAAAATACCAGAAATGATACGGTAAAATCACGTCCCGACTTACCCATGGGAGAACTTATCCAGGAGTATATACGGTAGTGGGTGGCGCAGTGGAGACCTGGGTTCGCTTCCTGGGTCCTCCCTGCGTGGAGTTTGCATGTTCTCCCTGTGTCTGCATGGGTTTCCTCCAGGCGCTCCAGTTTCCTCCCACAGTCCAAAGACATGCAGGTTAGGTGGATTGGCGATTCTAAATTGTCCCTAGTGTGTGCTTGGTGTGTTTGTGTGTGTCCTGCGGTGGGTTGGCACCCTGCCCGGGATTGGTTCCTGCTTTGTGCCCTGTGTTGGCTGGGATTGGCTCCAGCAGACCCCTGTGACCCTGTGTTCGGATTCAGCGGGTTGGAAAATGGATGGATGGATGGATATATGGTAGTTTATATTCTTCATTTAATTATAGAAAAAATTCTCAAAAGTGCTTTATTTTAAAATGTATTCATGAATAATTCATATAGCAACCTATGAGTGTGTGATATGTATAAGTAACTATACAGAATAATGTTTAATTGATTTTTACTTTTAGCATACTTTTAAATTTCTAAATGTGTAACAGGTCTGAGTGACAACTGTCTTTATAAATCCACTCTATAAACACGACACACAGAAGGCAAACTGGCATAGTGCTGTACGTCAACCTTTTTTAAAGACACACACACACATACAGCATATAAACTTTATACATTCATCTACTATTGGGAACTCCAAAGCTTGTGCCGATGTAGTATTTGATCCTAGGAATGAGCCAATCAAACTAACATGTATGGCTGGTATTTTCCTTTAACCACTACTACCCTTTTGTGGTTTCCAGTCACATTTACTTCAAGTTTGCTGAAATGAATGTCACTGTGTCTGACAGTTAGTGTTATTTACTCCAGTGATGCAGGGCTATAAGACTTATGTCATACTGAACCTGACTAAGCCATCAGTCACTTAAGTCAGTTTGCTGATTCAGCCTATTCCTGCATGCCTGCCCTTGACTGTGTACAGTGCTGCAGACACAATGCTGGCTGTGTTGTATTATGGGATGATGCAATGATTTGCTCTCTTTGTTCACCCTTCACAACATGATGCAGATTCAATGAAGCAGTGTATTATGTGCATGGTGAGACATCATCTTTATTGTAGATGTCTTTGAGCAGATTTAATCTGCAGAGACACTCTTTGGATCAATGATTCTGCAGCAGGCCTCAAAGTGGATATTTGGACCAGATTATATTTGTTATCTGAGGGCCTGCCCCAGCTTGATCTTTTTCCCTAAGGCTTTTTATTTAAGTGTGTCTTTTGACTTGTGTACCCTGACTGGGATACCCTACCCTTCAGCCAGCCCTAGAAGTGGTGTTTGCCAGCAAGTGCCTTGTGGCTTGATAACCTACATACCCTGCATGGGCTTAGTCCAAAATATGAAGCTGTCTTGTTGGCTCACCAACTGCAAGATGAAGGGAGAAAAGTGATTGTGGTGCCACTTCACAATTTCACACAATTCACAGTTTATTGGAAGGTATAGGCAAAAAACGACCGAAATCGATTAGATCCTGGCAATGGAGCCTTTGAGAATTTAGAACATTACCTCTCTGACACAGAAGGAGGGCATGAGATGGTGCGGGAGGTGGAAAAGTACCAGCTAAATATAGCTGGCATCACCTCTACACTAAGGAGGGGTTACGAAATGAATGTCTTGATCACGGGTGGTCTCTCTCTTACTGTAGAGGTCTGATGTGTGAAAGGCCTTGGGTGGGTAACAGGAGCTAGAATCTGTAGCCTGGCACAAAGAAGTACAGACTGACCCTTACCTGGAGAGACAGTTTCAGATGATGAGACTTTTTCCTATATTGTGGCTTTCTCACAGGGGTAGATCTACCATCAGAGTGTTCTGGGTGTATCTTGTGATGGCAAGGGGTCTTTTCACCAAGTGCTCCCCCTTTTAAATCTGTGAGTTGAAATGATCAAAGAGAATGACCCCAATCCACCAACCACATCAGGTCATGATGTAATCAAATCTCACACTGAAATCAAAAGCACTGAAGGACCCGATGCATTGTTAAAAGTATAATGAACTCTCTTTTTAGGGATCTAAGTCACCCAGGTGACTGGGAAGAGGAGTCTTGCTTCCTGAGCTCAGTTTGCATGATGTTTGTTCTTTCTTAGTCACTTTTCTGTGGATTCATGCTTTTTAGGGTCCAAGGGTGCCCATATTCTCAAGTGTAGGATCTTTATTACATAATCTGTACAGAGTGTCCCTAATCCCACTATAGATGTTTTGTTACCTTCTGGACCTACACATTTTTTGTTGGTTTTGAATTGTTATTTTTCATGTTTCATTGAAGGTCCTGGGACTTTTTGTTAGCCTCATACCCATTTTTGCCACATTAAAAACAACAATTTTTCTATTAAATTTGGCCATAACAGCCGGGAGGACCTTCTGGTGTTCCGCCTTGTCTTTACACTGTCTGCCAACCTGATGCCTTGTCTGCTGCTTCTATGAACAATCCAGACCACTTACTGGGTACATCATCCTTTGGCTTATATGGGCATGATGACACCTTTCTTGTCTGAGCCTTGCAGGGCTTCATTCCTGTCCCATAGCACCTTTGTCTCTATGATAAGCGCCACTGCAGTGGACATTTCTTCTAATTTCCATTTTGTTGACTGCTATGCAGAATTTAAACTGTGTTTTCACCAGCAATTTGGGAGCCCTTGTATGTAGCAGTCTCTGCTGGTCTATATTTTGATAGCCACCATTGATGGATATATTTCCTGGAAATCTGCTTCTAGACCACCATTACTTTGCTGGATTTTATGAATAGCTTTTTGGGTGGAAGTGTTTCTGCTCTAACATCTTGTAAACAGTGCTACAGTACATGAACTTTATTTAACTTGTCCCATCTTTGTGGCCATTTTATGAGGACTTTTGTGGTGGTCTTTATTTCTGTGATCCATCATAAATACAGTTTTTGCTGTCTGTGTCTTCATAGCTACTGCACATTGTGCTATTTTCCTTATCTTTTCATTGCTTCCAAATCTTTGGGGATCCTTGTTTGTAAACATTCTGGCTACTGCTGTGTGGATGTTTTTCATAGTATTCTTGAGGGTCATTCATTATAGATAGATAGATAGATAGATAGATAGATAGATAGATAGATAGATAGATAGATAGATAGATAGATAGATAGATAGATAGATAGATAGTGTGATGGAAACCCAGGCATCAGTAAGCCCAAACCCCGACACGAACACAGAATCTCAGTCCCGGGTTCAAATAAAGGTTGTTTATTAAGCAAAAAAATACCTCAAATATGGTACAAAAATCACAATCTACAGGTTTTCCTCTCCTCCCAATAACTCTTATCACTGCCGCACTGCCCTCCTCCAGTCAAGTGTTGCCTCTCTACCTCCCAGCTCTGACTCGCCTGAATAAGGGAGTACGGTCCCTTTTATTACAGACCCTGGAATCTGCCTGGGAGTTGGGAGAATAAAAAACCTCAATCCACATCTTCTCTTTTTAATTGGCTGTCCGTCCACCATTTCTTGTTCTTCCTTCCAGGTCTGCTCCCTTTCCTGGCCAGGATGCCCATCCAGCCTGTGTGGCACCTAAAATAGATAGATAGATAGATAGATAGATAGATAGATAGATAGATAGATAGATAGATAGATAGATAGATAGATAGATAGATAGATAGATAGATAGATAGATAACACTTTCTTTGTCCCAAATTGATAATCATTGTTTTGGTGGTCATTGTATGTGCATATTGTGTTGTTTTCTTGCTTTCAATGGTAATTATCTAGTTTAAAGAATTCCACTATTTTTTCAAGATGTGGCTCTGGACTTTATTGTTGTAGCACAAGTAGGTGGAAAAAGCTTTCCATTAATGGCAGTGAAGCAGGGGCTCTCTTGCTGCATTTCTGCCCAGTGAAAAAATAATCAGCTGCACTTAGTAGGCAGCAGCGGCCGCAGTCACTGTTATTATTGCAGCTATATATTAAGAGAAATGTCTTTCTTGGAGAATCTAATTATCTCTGGAAGTGAGGCGTCACAAAAAAGAAAAGAAAAAAAAACACTCATCCTCCCTCCTTCCTCTGCCTCATTAAGCCAGACAGCCTCATTTGCAAACTAATTCCACTCGATGATGTCCCAAAGTGTTCAAACAAATTACAACCCAAAGTGCAGCATTCTGAAGAGACACATTTATAAGCCTCTTGGTGGAAACTTTTAAAGATACAGTACATTTTAAAAGTGCTCAGCCTTAAGCATCTGTTTAGATAGAAGATGTACACTCCCTTCAGACCGTTCCTCATCCTGTTCATTTTATCACAGGTAGAACTTCTCATATTTATTTTCCTTTCAAGGGACCACATAAACTGCCAGATCCAAGCTCTCTATGAAGTCAGATTTTGGAGGTGGTTGAGCATAAAATTGTTAAGTTTATACCATTTTCTTTCTTTTCACTTTTTTCACGTTTATGCCATGAGACTCATTATTAACAGAACAAGATACAGAGGACAGAAAGATATGGAAGAAGATGATCCGCTGTGGCGACCCCTAACGGGAGCAGCCGAAAGAAAATGAAGAAGATGCCATGAGACTCATTATGTATCACCATGTCCACAATTTTTAGTTATCGATGGAGACCTGGGAACCTAACATCATCAGTTCTTCTTTTCTCTTTCAAGGAGCAAATATTCAATCTGTTGTTACTTTTTGGATTTTGTAGTTTGGTGTTGCTTCTTGTTCTTATAGAGGTTTGGACATTTTTTTACACTTCACTTTGTTTCTTATTTCAGTTATTTCTTTTGAATTTGTGGTGTCTTTTCTGTACTCTTGTCATAATGTATGTTTTTCTCTATTCATCAAAATAATTAATATTTACAAATCACAAGTATGCTACCCTCTTGCTTTGGTTTAGTCACATGATAAGGGCATCCAGGGCTATGATATCACGGGACATGACAACCTAAACATACCCATAAGCCATTCCTTCTCAATTCTCAGTGGGTAAAAAACAAAATTTGTGATTCGTAGTCTTAGTTAGCTGCTTTTCCAGTAGGACCTAATGGTAGGAGTTTCTTTCTGGTTGCAACTTTTTTTCATCCCTGACTATGAGATGTGCCCTTTGATCCTGTTTGCCTGGTTTAGTTTGACTTTTAGGTTTCATCCTTGGCTTCTGTAAACTTGGCATTTATCTCTCCCATTAGAAATAATAATTATATTTATATAGCACTTTTCTTGCTGCACAAAGCGCTTAGACTCAGGGAAACCACTTCAAGCACCACCAATATAGCACCCACATAGATGTTGTAACAGCTGCCATTATTGCAGCAATATGCTCACCACACATGTGCTATTATGTGTTGAAGGAGTGAGAGAGAAAGCCAGTTAGAGGCAAGGGATGATTATGGGGCCAGAATGGACAGAGTCATGATGGGTAATTTAGCCAGGACATCTGGATCCACCCTACTTTTTAAGAAAGTTGCCCAGGGATCTTTAACGACTACAGATTAGATTCAGGACCACATATTTACATCTCATCAAAGGAACAATGCCGCATTTACAGCACAGTGCCTCCGCAACTGAATTGTTGCAATTGTCACATTCAGACCACAAGGTAAGTGCCATCTGCTGGTCTCACCAACACCTCTTCCAGCAGAAACCCTAGTTTTTCCTAGATGATCTCCCATTCAAGTACTGGCCCGGCCCGAACATGCTTAACTTCACGTGGAAAACCTTTCTGAAGTTTCTGTGGCATGACTGATGTTTATTTCACAATTAATCCTTGGAAATCTTAAAGTATTCTTAATATTAAGGAGGTAATTATTATAGGCAGGCACCCATATCCAGATTACATAGGTCCAGTTGGGAAAAACAGCTCCCTTATAAAGCCTATTAGAGATTTAGCATCATGTGCTATTTCCACTTCTTTCTTTCTTTCTTTCTTTCTTTCTTTCTTTCTTTTTAAATGTGTGAGTGATTCAGTCCCACCTCCGGACTCAGACACTCTTGACCTGCCAGTGTGCTCCTTTTATCTTATATTTGTGTGGCTTTGACAATTGGTTGGATGTGCTAGAAGCACTGCAGTGTAATGCTCAGTTTTGAGTATATGCTTACATGTTTCCCAACATAACAAAGCTCTATCTCAAAGAATAATATTGCACATATTTGCTTATATTAATGTTTTTTTTTCTTCTTGGGAAGGTTCAAAATTTAAAAGTTAAAAATTTAAGCACAGAGTGCATTTGAAAGAGGACATTACATTCAGCCATCCACGCATTTATTGAGCTTTTTAAAATTTTAATGAATTTTTTGTGACTTATAAAACTGAAGGCTAGATAAGAAATTTTGAAAAGTTGGTGTTCATCTGCTAGTTGAATCTGAAAGACTTGAGGAAAGCTGTTATTTCCTCTGCTTATATAGGTAGACATTTCCTTCTTAATTCACAATCTTGTATTTGAATGAATATTTATTTTATTACTCAGTCACTGTCTACAAAGATTTAGAGTTTTTGTGTTAATCACATTATTCTTCTCTTCTCTTTAAATGTTTTCCAAAGCTTCTATATCTTTCTAAAAAAATAAAAAGGGTAGTGATATGACGTCACAGGCTCCATTCTTTACAAATTTGCAAAAAGAAAAAGTAATTTATGATAAACTTATGAATGACAGAAGGTCACTGGGTTTTGAAGATACAAAACATAAGGCCAACCAATGCAGAACTCTGACCTATTTAGCACTTAGCGTACCTAAATCACTTTCCCAGTAAGTTAAAATCATTATTTATGTCGTCCTTTTCACTTCTTCTACCCTTTTTTCTCTTTCTAGCCTGTCTTCTCAGGTGAACCTTTGTCATTGTCAATCCTCCCAGCAAGATCATTGGCCAAATGGCTGAAATGGGCTATTAAGCCCAGACCAGGAGCTCTTTCTGAAGGAATCCAGATGATAACCCCTGACCCACCAATGACCCCAAGTGTCCCAGTAACTCTGAACCTTAGTAACCTTCTTCATGAACTGACCACCAACAGGAAATGTGTCTACTATAGTAGGAAACATTAGCAAATGCCTACTGTTTTGTTTCAGTTAGGGTTACTTCCCTGGCTTGTGTTTATGTTTTGCTTTTGTTACTTTATATTTTTATTTGTATGTTGTTAGTTTTGCTTAATATTTGTTATTTGTGTAGTGTGTCTTTAAACGTTCATCCATTCTGTGTGTTCTGTGGGTAGAACCACAGGTGGCAGAACACCCTGATGTCACTGCTGCTGGGCTTTATACTGAGTCAGAGAGAGGATCTCAACAGTGTTTCATGGAGTTTGTATGCTGTTATTTTGTGAGTATTTCTATTTCTTTAGATTCTCTGGTTTTTGTGATTTATTTGCTCTTATTCTTGGATTCTGCTTCTGGATTATGTATTGAGGCTTGTTAGCTTTGGGTTACCTTTGTAGGTAAACCCTTTTGCCTCCATCTTGTATTTTTTCTCCATGGTTGTATTTCTTTTATCTATTTCAAATAATTTTTCTATTTATAAAGATTATTTATAGGACTTTTCTCATTTTACGATACGTTCTATGGTATCCCCTCTCACTCATAAGGCATTTTTGTGAATCCTTGAAGTTGTAAAGCCAGAGACCCATTTTTAGGCCTGTATGTCACTCGCTGTCTGTAGGTAGAAGTTGGCGATGGCTGACTTGGAGTGAGCATGTTCTGGACAGGCTAGTGAATGTCCTAGCTTACTTTGTGGAGCATTTGGAGGCCTACACCCTTTTCCACCATGTCTTAGGATAACCTGCTAGTTTGCAAAAATTATACAGCAGTTTAAGGCCATGTCCCATTAGAGAACTTCTCAGTTGTATTCTTCGTTTTCAGAATCTTAGTGAGTTTGAGGCAGTTGTGACATAATGTGACATAGTCAGAAACTCAGTCCAACTAGTCTGCAACTCACCAAGTCTCGCTCAGACCTGTTTATATTTTCTCTTTGGTCATTGGCCAACTCTTTGTGTACGAGAGCTGACAACCAATGAATGTTGTTATGTTAGACTTGTAAACACAAGAGGAGATTGTCTGTCTGATATGTCACATTTTACATATCACAACAGAATGGAAAAAAGAAAAGGACAAGATTTTAGCTGAACTTAGCATTCTTGTTAACCCCTCATACAAGCACTGGTGCTTTCAGGCAGCATGATATTGGCTGTCAGTAAAAAAGATGAGCATGACTGCACTGGAAGGCCATCACTCAGACATTAAATGTGACGGATGAGCGATTTTTAATGTAAACTGATGAGGTCCTCTGACGAGATCAGCAACTACAGTCAACTAAGTCTGACATGTCCTACAATTCCTACATCTTTTTGTTATTCCCCAAAGTCCCTGTCCTAATTGAATTTATTCATACAGCTCGATCTGTTATTGTGTTGTATAGTACTTTTTATTTGAAGTGTGACCATTCCAATCTACATTCCACCAGGGCATCTTACAGACCAACTCCTATCCTGCACTATGGGAATCCTCTTGCAATTGAAGATAACAGACATTTAAAGCACAGTACCTCAGCTATTGAGGTAGTTTAATTTTAAGGTTTAAAACAAAATTCAACCCTATTAACCCTATTAAATAGGTAACCTTACATAAAGAGGATGGTTTTGGCCCAGCATTATTGAGGTGTAGTTCTGGGTAATTATCAGGACGGAGGTGTGACCAAGAGGAACAGACTGGTAAAGCTTGAATTTTCAACTTCCCAAACTGGCTTGGCTAATGATTTGTCAACAGTTGACGCCAACATTCACTAATACAGTATGTCATGAACCTGGAAAATTTTCATCAGGGCCATACACATCTATCTCTGTCTAGCAGAAGGGCTTGTCCTTAAATCTGATTTTCATATAGATAAAGATAGGGAGCTGAATTATATTTTATGAAGTGACAGCTAATATTCTTCATTTTCTATTGGCCTGGGAGACAGACTTTTCTTGGAGAAATGAAAAATGGCAATGTGCAAAAATCCATTCATATTAGATACCTAAGTAATTTTTTTCATGATCACAACTGCAGGAAACCCATTTCAGCAAAAAGCAAGACAGTATACAGTATACACCATTGATAGGGTAATAATCAATCATAGATTTTCTTCAGCACCTTTTATTGTGCACACACAACCCAGAGTTCTTTTTGAAGGCATTGCAGTACAGATTAAGCTTAACATGATGAAGGGGGTTCACAAGGGTCACTCAGGCAGTCAGGGGTGTAGTTCTGACAAATAGATGATTATATGCCATGATATCCATCAAATGACAGGCATGACAGAGGGTTGGGGGCAAACTGACAAAAAAGCATTGTGAAATCTCATCAAAAGTATTAGTTTTGAAATGATTGGGATAAAGAAGCTTAACAGCAAAAATAATGACAACAACACAGACAATCCTGGATACCTTCTGCATTAATCTGAGTGCAACGTTCCCTCAGTGAGTTTTTTTGCCAACTGTCAAAGCCCCAGGGAGAAACAAGAGCAGCTCACATTAAATTGGTTTTAAAGATCGTTGTCACAGTACAATGCCTCTAATTATCATTGTGTGGCATATTAACAGAATGCATTCTTCTAACAAGAGTCATAAAATCATGGGTTCTTGGAAGAAATAGCATACTTTTGCAGGAAAAAAAACACATCTGTCTGAGTTCAACAAGTGACCCTGGAAAAAAGACATATCTGCTTAGACTAAATGAAACTGACACAACTGGGATTTGTCCAGTTGGTCACCTAAGATGTCCAGCCCAAAGCAAAGCTTTTACATCAAATAAGCTCACTGCTTGAGAAATACCGTATGAGAGTACTAAGAAGACACTAAGGCTGACCAGAAATGTCTGAAATGCTCACACAGAACAAGCAGGAGACTGATAGTGACTGGACCAGGCAGCGCTGGCTTGTCAATTTCACATCTAATAAGCAGTGCACAGATATGACTGAAATCTGGCCGCTGTGCAGGTTTGTAAGTGCCATTGATCATGCAGAACAGGACTGCCAGATTTGAATGAAAACTGACCGCATGAGTGTTTGAGCACTGTAGATGGTCACTCACCTGACCTGAGGGTCCCTGAGGTGTGGTTTGCACTTTTCACAAAATATACCCTGATCAGAACACGCAGTTTGACATTAATTCACCAATGCACTGATAACCATCTCGGATAAATTAATCTTGGTCACTCACCTCAGATGGATTAAAACTGACCAATATACCGGCAAAATATCAGTGAAGATCAGGCATTTGAGAGTCCTGTAACCTTCAGAAATAATGACCCACCATTATTACCTACTACTGTCTTCCATCACCTCATATTTCGCGTTGCTGCTTTGCCATGTTTTCTTATTTATAATGTGTATGTCCGTCTGAATCCTGCTTAGTGGGCCACTTCTAGGGGCAACAGCGTCTAGCTAGTGGAGTCCTGGGGCAGGAAGGTCATGCAGCTGCCCCAGCTCATCAAGCTCCTCCTTACGAGACATTAGAAAAACCTCAGAGAGATAGCAGCAGAAGGGCAGTTCCACAGATGAAGACAAGTGTTACCATCAGTGATTATTAAAAGCTGCAGTGCATTAGAAAATCGCTGACAGCGAGGCCGCCATCTCAGTACTGCAGAGCACTTAGGCTAATGCATTACGCTTTCTCCAGGATAATAGCTTTGGCAAAATGAGAGGCCTTAATGTTGCTGGCTGCTAGGCACCGTGCCAATTTCCCTGACAAAAGTCGAGTTTGGGTTTTGAGGTCCTGTTCTTAGAAAAAATAAACATCAAAAATTCAAATGAAAAGTTTTTTTTTTTCAGGCAAGTTATTTTGGGAAACAATATGTCCAATTTTGCAAAGATTGAGCAGACTAATCTTGAATGTAAAGTAAGTAAATGTTGGGAGCATGTGATGATGGATTGGGTTCCGAATGCAGTGGGTGACACCTCAGCACCACGCTGGACTAGTGTGAGGTTTTTTACTGTGGCTGGAGGGCCAATTCTGCCACCAATCCCTGAGTTTTCCCTGTAAATTGGAGGACTGTTTGCAGGGCTGGATACAAATTAATATCATACCCAGGACAAAGCAAGGCCTTGTTGAGGGGCCCAGTGGAGTAGAGTCACTTCTGGCATTTACAGGATTCAAATCATTAACCTTCCGATTGCCTCAGAGCCACCTCTCCACCCTGTCAGTAAAGTAAATAAAATAAAAAGGTATGGACCCAGAAAATGAACAAAACATGGGCTTGTATCTAATATGCCACTTGCCCAAACATATTATAGGTTAAACTGAAGAACACTAGGTAACTAATAGTCTACTAGGACATCATGAAGAGGGACTAGAGTATTGGAAAAAATAGGCGCGCACATTTTCTTGTCATTTAGGTTGGAAATCAAGAAAAGCTTTGCACCCCTTCACTTTATCAAATACTGACATTCGGGTTCAGGGCTATGGTGATCAGAACCTAACTCAAAAGCTTAAACCAAAGCTGGAGGAGATGCAAGTCTAATGCTGGGCAAACTCAATACAAATTGGCTAATAGCTGTGAAAGGAAAGAAGAGGACTGAGGGAAAAGCCTGTGTAGAGAAGAGGAGAAAAAACTATCTCCACAGGATCAGGGCTGGGATTTAATCTGTAAGAAAGGCCAGGAAGAAGGAATGCCGTGCCACTCTCCTTAACACCTCCATAAAGTCAAAAGTCAAAAGCTAGTGACTGAAGGGAAAGTGAAGGGAGAATTCAGGAAGGTGTAAGGACAAACTTTGACACGATTTGATAGTACTTATCTGTTTATGTATAATCTATATAAATAAACTCACAATACCTTCTGTCTGTCTTTTGAATTTTCTGGCTTTGTCGGATGTTTTTTATTAGTTTTGCACTCTAAGGACCTCATTTAAACCCACAGATCACATCTTGACTGTGCTTGGGTTGTTGTCTTCTCCAGATGCTGCTGGAATTTGCAGAAGTTTGGAATGTGGTTGGTTATAGAGAGCAGCAATTCAAAAGTTCCAGGGCTAAGTAAGTCAGTAGTTGTGGTGCTTTAGCAGTTAGGATGTCTTTAAATGCCAGGGTGTGATAATCTTTTTGGAAACTTTAAAAGAAAGGTTGTTTTGGTGCAATAAATCAATCATTAAGACACTGATTGATGAGATTTGATTGTATTTTGACATCAAAGATGATTAATGTGAATAAAGTCACATTAATTCCTCTATGATGTAATGTTGTATATTGATAAAATGTGAAATCCTTTTTGCAGTCAGTGTATATATATATATATATATATATATATATATATATATATATATATATATATATATATATATATATATATATATATATATATACAGTCCTGCGGTGGGTTGGCACCCTGCCCAGGATTGTTTCCTGCCTTGTGCCCTGTGTTGGCTGGGATTGGCTCCAGCAGACCCCCGTGACCCTGTGTTCGGATTCAGTGGGTTGGAAAATGGATGGATGGATGGATATATATATACAGTATATATATATATATATATATATATATATATATATATATTTACAGTGGTGTGAAAAACTATTTGCCCCCTTCCTGATTTCTTATTCTTTTGCATGTTTGTCACACAAAATGTTTCTGATCATCAAACACATTTAACCATTAGTCAAATATAACACAAGTAAACACAAAATGCAGTTTTTAAATGATGGTTTTTATTATTTAGAGAGAAAAAAAATCCAAACCTACATGGCCCTGTGTGAAAAAGTAATTGCCCCCTTGTTAAAAAATAACCTAGCTGTGGTGTATCACACCTGAGTTCAATTTCCGTAGCCACCCCCAGGCCTGATTACTGCCACACCTGTTTCAATCAAGAAATCACTTAAATAGGAGCTGCCTGACACAGAGAAGTAGACCAAAAGCACCTCAAAAGATAGACATCATGCCAAGATCCAAAGAAATTCAGGAACAAATGAGAACAGAAGTAATTGAGATCTATCAGTCTGGTAAAGGTTGTAAAGCCATTTCTAAAGCTTTGGGACTCCAGCGAACCACAGTGAGAGCCATTATCCACAAATGGCAAAAACATGGAACAGTGGTGAACCTTCCCAGGAGTGGCCGGCCGACCAAAATTACCCCAAGAGCGCAGAGACGACTCATCCGAGAGGTCACAAAAGACCCCAGGACAACGTCTAAAGAACTGCAGGCCTCACTTGCCTCAATTAAGGTCAGTGTTCACGACTCCACCATAAGAAAGAGACTGGGCAAAAACGGCCTGCATGGCAGATGTCCAAGACGCAAACCACTGTTAAGCAAAAAGAACATTAGGGCTCGTCTCAATTTTGCTAAGAAACATCTCAATGATTGCCAAGACTTTTGGGAAAATACCTTGTGGACTGATGAGACAAAAGTTGAACTTTTTGGAAGGCAAATGTCCCGTTACATCTGGCGTAAAAGGAACACAGCATTTCAGAAAAAGAACATCATACCAACAGTAAAATATGGTGGTGGTAGTGTGATGGTCTGGGGTTGTTTTGCTGCTTCAGGACGTGGAAGGCTTGCTGTGATAGATGGAACCATGAATTCTCCTGTCTACCAAAAAATCCTGAAGGAGAATGTCCGGCCATCTGTTCGTCAACTCAAGCTGAAGCGATCTTGGGTGCTGCAACAGGACAATGACCCAAAACACACCAGCAAATCCACCTCTGAATGGCTGAAGAAAAACAAAATGAAGACTTTGGAGTGGCCTAGTCAAAGTCCTGACCTGAATCCAATTGAGATGCTATGGCATGACCTTAAAAAGGCGGTTCATGCTAGAAAACCCTCAAATAAAGCTGAATTACAACAATTTTGCAAAGATGAGTGGGCCAAAATTCCTCCAGAGCGCTGTAAAAGACTCATTGCAAGCTATCGCAAACGCTTGATTGCAGTTATTGCTGCTAAGGGTGGCCCAACCAGTTATTAGGTTCAGGGGGCAATTACTTTTTCACACAGGGCCATGTAGGTTTGGATTTTTTTTTCTCCCTAAATAATAAAAACCACCATTTACAAACTGCATTTTGTGTTTACTTGTGTTATATTTGACTAATGGTTAAATGTGTTTGATGATCAGAAACATTTTGTGTGACAAACATGCAAAAGAATAAGAAATCAGGAAGGGGGCAAATAGTTTTTCACACCACTGTATATATATATATATATATATATATATATATATATATATATATATTGTTGTGGACAGGTAGGGTCCTTGCCCAGCCGCGACGCCTCCACGCTGGGTGGACTGGGGGAGCAAGTGTGGTCAAAACGTTACCTTCCCCGGAACGCTAGATGGCAGCCCCCCGGTGCCTCGGACTCCCACAGGGTTTCATGGGAGTTGGAGTTATCTGCAGCCCTTTTGGGATCTGGGGGGTGCCACCAGGGGGTGCTGCAACAGTTGTTGAGCCCTCTTGGGCGGGTTTCCCGCCATACCTGGAAGTGCTGCTGGAAGCAGGTCAATGAGCACCTGGAGCACTTCCGTGGGCGTTATGAAAGGAGCAGGCAGTCACCACTCCGGGAGCCAGAGTCGGGAGGAGGAGGATGAATATTCCTGAAGAGGAGTGGAGGAGAAAAGAAAAGGACTGAGAAATAAAGAAAGAGAATTAGAAAGTAAAGTAAAGAAAGTAAAGTGTGTGATTGGGCTGTTGGGGACACTGTATATAAATAAATTCACATGTGGTTTTTGGACTTGTGCCTCTAGCATCTGTCTGTGTCGGGTTAGCATGTTATAGCACTATCTATCTTCCACAAAAAAATATAGTGTGAAATAGGCACTATATAGGCGCCTGCCCTGACACAGACTAGACATGGAGGTACACATAAAATAAATAAACTATTTATTTTTTTCTTCACCTGTGGGTGCATGTCTTACCCATGTCCCACAGGCAGTACACAGTCCCCAAGCACCAACACCAAATAAAACACTCTTTCTCTTCTCCACCACTCCTCCCTGGCAACCTCGTCCTCCTCCTCCCGATTCTGGCTCCTGGAGTGATGGCTGCTGGCCCCTTTTATAGTTCATCCGGAAGTGCTCCAGGTGCTTGATTGCTGTGTTCCGGCTGCACTTCCAGGTGTGGTGAAAACATTGCCCACAAGGGCTCAGGAGTTCCAGCTGCAGCCCCTCCTGGCAGCGCCTGTGGGACCCAACAGGGCTACCCCCATCTCTAATTCCCATGGAGCCCTGCAGGAAACTGAGGCACCGCTCCAACCCAGGGGGGGCGGCCATGTAGTGTCTAGGGGGAGGTATTGCACCATCCATGGCTGCTCCTCCCGAGCATATAATGAAGGGGCATCCTGGCCGGTCATTGATTCTGGCTGTGCACCACATTATATATATATATATATATATATATATATATATATATATATATATATATATATATATATATATATATATATACTAGTCATTAAGCCCGTTACAATAACGGGCGCTAGAACAGTAGTGCATAAACATTAGTAGGAACAGTCTATATTAAATGGCAAGGGACTTTGACCTCATTCTTTTTGTTGGTCGTATTTTTCTTTCTTTCAGCCTTTCTTTGTTGATGTTTACTTGCTGAGCGTTCTTACGTTCTTCGTGGGCTGCCACCATGTACTGTGTGTTTTTAATTTTCTGTGACAGTAATACTGTCTTGTATGTCCGCTGGCTTGTACGTCCGTAATATACCTTTAATTTTCTCTGGCGGTAATACAGGCGTGCGCGTCGTTAATATGCCTTTAATCTCCTCTGACAGTAATACTGGCTTGTATGTGGCTGCAATATGTGTCACTGTACTGTGTACCTTCAATTTCCTCTCGCAGTGATACTGGTTTGTATTTCCGTAAAACGCCTCTAACTTTCTCTGACAGTAATATTGCGCATCGCACCGTGCCCCGCGCATGCGCACTTCACCAGAAGACACACACACACGGACACCTGGACACACAAAGGGATTTTATTAAAGAGGATATATATATGTCACGCACACACGATTAGAGGGCAGCCAAAGGGCCCAACGAAACACAAAAACACCCCAGAGAAGGGTTTAAGGCAGCGTGTTAATGCTTTTCTCTTTTCCTCACAAGGAAAAAGGAAGAACAAAAACATCACGCACCTTGAATTCTACACACGAAAACGTCATCCCGACACATGAAGAACTTCCGTGTTTTTATCTGTCCATCCCTGATGACTTTACTTCTGGTCACCCTCAAATGATATCACCTTCTGGTCACGTCACCCCCTTCCTTCTAACTACTTCCTGTCCAGATTACATAAATTGCTCCGTTTTTCCTTGCTTGGTTGTCAGCTCTTTACATGAACTTGACCATGATATCAGTGCATACTGATTTGTTTATTGCTCTACGACAGTATATGGGGAAGGCTCCCCAACCCTTAATCTGTCTCTCTCACATTTATTTCTTCACAATAGATAGACATAGATAAATAGATTAAAAGATGAAGTTAAATGGCAAAATATCTTTTGTGGAGTTATGCAGATAATGAAAGTCTCTTTAACTTTCATAGGAATCTTGCAAAAATGTACAAACTGGTGGATGTCACACTTGCACTCTGTACATCTGACAATGCAATTAAACTTTTCTTACGTAATGGTGCATGTTGGATGGACTGTTTTTACACTCTCAAATTACATAACATTTATGAGGTAATGAAAAAAGCTATAAATGAGTCAAAGTATACAATGGCTTTTTTAGATAATGGAAAAATATATCTAAAAGATGAGATAAGTTTTGGATTGTTTATCTTGAGATCTAGCATGAATCACTGTTTTTCTTGGCCACAAGAGAACTTTGTTTTGTTTTGTTATAAACTAAGATAAAATTTCTACACAAAAATAAAACTCTTTAGATGGGATGGTGGTCTTACTTAAGGACCATTTGAAAGAGACATCTGGCAGGCCAGGCAGCGATTCACACACATTAGAGAAAGCAGCAAATGAAGGCATAAATTAGCTTAATTTTGGACACAATACATGGACAAAACCTAAATTAACAAAGCCTTAAAAAGAATATGAGAGAGTACTTTTCAGGGACCCATTAAATTCAACTAAAATTGTTTTGTTTAATCACTTTTTGGAATTGTATTTATTGTTATTTTTGTGTTTGATACTTTTAGTTTTCTTTTTAATAAATTTTTTTATGATTTTATTTTGTAATTGGTGCTGCATATATTTTTCATCTGATTTTCATGGGTACTGCCATTCTGTTACCAGGTTTCTGGCACACACTTAGTTGCACATTTTCTGCTCGACATCATGTCACAATGCAATTTCTATAAAAATTGTCCATGTGCACCATGACACACATGATACTTTGTGAATGACCTATGTTCTTGAACAACTTAAAAAAAAAAACAAATCATATTTGTAAATCTTTATACCGACTCTTGGATGACAGCTTTGTTTTTGTGCTATTTTTCACCTGTACATTGACCTCCATCTATTTCACTACTATCCTTGTGAACATCCCTGTACATACATTACAGACCTATAAATATCTGGGAGTGCAGCTGGATGATAAATTAGACTGGACTGCCAAAACTGATGCTCTGTGCAAAAAGGACAGAGCCGACTATACTTCCTTAGAAGGCTGGCGTCCTTCAACATCTGCAATAAGATGCTACAGATGTTCTATCAGACAGTTGTGGCGAGCGCCCTCTTCTACGCAGTGGTGTGCTGGGGAGGCAGCATTAAGAGGAAAGACGCCTCATGCCTGGACAAACTGGTGAGGAAGGCAGGCTCTATTGTTGGCATGGAGCTGGACAGTTTAACATCTGCGGCAGAGCGAAGGGCGACGTATGGTGCTGTGGCTCTGCAAGTGGATAGTATTGATTGAGGAGATTGTTCCTCCCCCAAACTATGCAACTCTTCAGTTCCACCCAGGGGGGTACACATTAACATTTAACATTATACAAAGTTATTGTCTGTTTTTCACCTGCATTATTATCATTCTTTAATTTAATATTATTTATTGTATCAGTATGCTGCTGCTGGAGAATGTGAATTTCCCATTGGGATTAATAAAGTATCTATCTATCTATCTATCTATCTATCTATCTATCTATCTATCTATCTATCTATCTATCTATCTATCTATCTATCTATCTATCTATCTATCTATCTATCTATCTATCTATCTATCTATCTAAAGAAAAAACAAATCGAATATTCACTGCCTGCCGCTGTAGTCAAATCCAGTCAGTTTGCATTCCTATCTGTCCAGTACAAATTTAATAGAAAATAGGTTTTCTTTGCTATAAAATGGTGTCTCCTTTGTCAAAAAGGTGTCATGATTAAGAGTTTCATACATAATGGATATGGTGTGAGTAGGCCAGGCTCTTCTCTAGACAGGGCAGAATTTCACTTCACCAAATATCTATCTGCAGGCTTCAACCTGGCTAAGCCCAAAATGTGGAAAATTGGCTTAACAGTTCAAAATAAAAAAAAAATCAAAATATAACAACACATCTTACAAGGAGGTAGATGACTATAAAATCCAAGCTATTGTACAAAAAGGGAAGTAAACAAAATAGAAAAATAGACCAAAATGATCAAAAGAGAAAAAAAGGAGTTTCCTAAAAGACAATCTTACTTGAAAAAGTCCCTAAAAACAAGAACAAGAGTACAAATAATTAAAAAACCAGAGAAGCCAATAAAAATAACAATAATTACAAACACTTTCCTGCAAGCATAAAGATTTCCTAGTCCTGAGCCTAATCAGTTGATTTAAATAGACGGACATAGGACTCAGGAGGGGTGACATCAGGGTGGTCCTGCATCCTGGAACTCCAGCCACAAAGAACAAGAAAGATAAGAACATTTAAAATCACAGGACACATTTGCTAAATCACAGACAAACATAACAGAAATGACATAAAACAGAAAATAATAATTCAAAAATGAACAATAATAAAACACATAAAGACACATTAACACATAACAATAGCTTTGCACAATGTCATTACACTGGGTGTGCATATAGTCACATCTGCAGTGAGACACATGACACAAAAGTGGAGGAATGACGATGGCACCAATACATGATGTCCAAACAGCAATAAATCAACAAAAAAAAAATTCAATAATAAGAGGTTACGATTTCTAATTCAGTTATAACAGAGCACCTCTTCTATGATTTCTAGTGACAAGGGAAATTTTTACTTTGCAGTTTTTAAATTTATTCCTGAAAAAATATAACCATTTAGATGTTTCCCAGTATATCTAATGGCTTTTACTGAAAATACATTTTTCATTTTTTGAACTTGAACTAGAATATCTAAAATCTTGCCTTGCATTGGTTGACGAGAGCAGAAGATGACACAACCTGTTTGAGCAGCATTGACTCTCATCATATGTAAGTAGATTGTAGTGCCTTTTAACTTAGAATGCTGGCCTCAGTAACCTTCAGCATTCACATCGTAAACATATTGCATACAGTATGTGGTGGGCATCCAGTTTGTCACCCTGTGTTGAAGAGACTGGCTGTGTTTCTCTGCACTACAGAAAGTTCATTTAGCTCACCAGACTAAGGTGCTCCTCGGCTAGGCTGGCCAGGAATAGTTCATGGGGTTTGAGTTCACAAAGAACTCAAGAATTATGTCGCAAGGCAAACTCCACTTTGAACAATTCTTGAGCTTATAATGCATTTTAACATTTTGTTAATTGTATTTTTAGTTTATTCATTTTTTTAACTTTTAGATTTTACACTACATCCAATATATGCACTGAGTTGCTTATTATATATGTCCCACTAAAGGCACACATATTCATTTTAACTCCATTGTTAACTCCATTGTTGATGGAACACTGAAATCCTATTCAGGTATTATGTAATATGCAATAAATTAGCCAGTACTGCAACTGGGAGCATGGGGCCAACCTTCACCATCACATTATGGTGGCAGCGGTGGGATGGGCCAGAGGCAGTGAGGAACAAAGAGAACTGGACTACAAACAAGTAGATGGGCATCTGAACAAGATCATGAACCCATGGACCCAAGCCTGAAAGGACAATAAACTTTTTAATAGATTATATTCATTTATTGGTTTTATTATCTGTCTTTAAGGTTCTAAGTCTTTTTAAGACCCACTATTTTTAGAGGGGGTTGTGTTTGCTTTTAGAGTGGTGTAATGTGTTCATGTGCATTTATTGATATTTACTGGTTTTAGTGCAGTGTGGGGTGACACCGTGGACCTGAGCCATCAGGTGCTTAGGGATGATGAATGCATGGAGCCTTCCCATGAAATTGGCAGGTTTAAGGGGGGATAAGAGTGATAAGGCAGGTCCACGGCTTGTTAATTAGGCATATAATTAACTGTCAACACCCACATTTTCGAGTGGGGCGTGGTAGCGTGGCAGGAGTGGTTCCATTGCGGGATGTGAAAGCAGACGATCCTGCAATTCATGCACACATGCTAGAGCGCCTGCAACCCTAATTAGTACTGGAGCTGTAACTGCCACAGCTGTGCTTCACCCTCTCACCCTCGCTTTAAAAGGGGACGCATTAGGGCTAGAAAGGAGGAGAAAAAAGAAAGAAGAAGAAGAGTGAGGCTAAAGAAAGACAGAGGTTAAAAAGAAAGGATAACAAAAGCAAAGATGGGCAGAGAGCAGGAGGAGCTGGTGACAGAGAGAGAAAGAGTACAGGCAGATGATTGTGAGAGCCCCAAGAGAAGGAGTGAGCTGATCATCACTAGATGGGGCTCAACAGGAGCAACCGTAGTGCTCTTAGTGTGCTGGAAGAACCAGGAAACGGCAGCAGTGGGAGGATAGAGCAAGGTCCAGAGCGGGTACCTCATGGCTACACTTTGGGAACCCAGACAAGAGGAGGCTCCGCAGGGGAAGGATAGGTAGGAGTTGCGATGTCTGGATTGGGAGCCCCACAAGGGACAGATGAGGACCCAGGCCAGTGACAAAGGTTGTCTGTGCCTGCTGGTGGACTTCTCCTCTGTCTGCACGGACTGCAAAGGGCAAGTCGAAGAGATGTCATTTTTAAAGGGGCACAGAGGCTCAGTAGTTTTTAACAAGAGAATGCCCATTTTGTTTTAACTTTGTTTTTATGGATTCTGCTTTGGATTAAGTTATTCTAGAGTTTAACCTTCAGAGAAGCACTCTTTTAAAATGGATGATTTATTCATATGCATGGAACTGGAACTGAGCACTGCACTCTCTTTGGACACTGTTTTACTTTTGATTGTTTTTAATAAAAGCAAATGCACTTGTTCACCTGCCCCTCCTTGATTGTGTATGTGTCCTCATTTGCCTTGGTCCATCCGGTTCTGTTATCGATGGTGGCGGGTTCAAAAGATTCCCAATATTGCAACTGGGAGAGTGTGGAGCAGACCAACACTGTCACACCCATCTTTATAGGCCATAGTAAACAACAAAGCAACAAATATACACTGGGAATAAGAATCAGCTAGCCTCACACTGATCAAAATTCTAGTCACCTATTAACAAAATGAATATCTTAGAGAATAGACAAGAGTACCTTGAAAAGAATCTGTAACACAAAGCAGGAAGATCATGGAATACTAATAATACATTTGTATTATATCGCACCTTTCCTGTGCTCAAAGTACTTCACAGAAATTCTGAATGAAAAACGGGGTATATACAACATCAGATACAAATAATACATACATTAAATACTAAGTAAAGATAAATATACAAAATACTACAAGAAAACCCAGAAGAAATAACATAATTTATGATACAAATGTGAATCATCCTGAGCAGCTGGACAGAGACAGTAAACTGAAAGAAAGGTCAGAATATCAGGGTAAGTTAAATGTCTTCCTGAATAGGTTTTAAGTTGTTATTTGAAAGAAATAATAGAGTTGGCTGATCTCATTTATTCGGGAGGGCATTCTAAACTCTATAGAACTAAAGGCTCTGTCAGCAATAGAGTGTGGGGCCCAACAAGATTGCCAAAACCAGTGGACCATAGTGGGCAGAGAGGGGCATAGTGATGGAGGAGGCTATTGATGTAGTCCAGTGCAAGGCCATTTAAAAGCTTGTAGGTTAGCAACAGAATTTTATATTCAGTCCTCTTAAGAAACAGGGAGCTGTGAAAAAGGAACAGGGAGCAGGATGGGTGATATTTGCTCGCAGTGGGGGGTCTATGTAAAGACTCAACCAACTGGAGCTGTGATAAAAGATTAAATGTGACACTTGTCAGTAGAGAATTACAGTTGTCATTGTGAAATGTGATAAAAGCATGGACAAGCCCCTCGGCATCAGAAATTGAGAGGAATGAGCAAACATATGTTACACAGGTAGAAGTAAGAAAGTTCCTTAATGTGATTTATATGGGTACAATAAGAAAAGGAAAAAATTAAAAATGACACCAAGGTTCCTAGCAGAAGAGGAAGAAAATCTTCCTTGGGAGTACTGTGAACGATATAAAGCGTGATGCCAACAAAATTGAAAACGTGTTTAAAATGGAAATCACTGATGGTAATGTTATTCTGTATTAATGTTAATGTTCTGCATTGCAATTTTATTTTAAATTCTGTTATATTATGTTTTGTTAATATATTGTGACATGGAAGTAGCTTGTGATGTGCTGTGGAAAAGCAGAAAGGGTGGAAAGAATGGTGTGATGGGAGTGGATGAAGGACTTCTGTTCTGTAAGGGGCGGATACGTCTGTCAGGAGATGACTGACAGGAAAAGTTAGGAGAAAAAGGAAGGTGTGGTGGAAGGAAGTTTTGAGTAGGGAGTCAGGAGACAATAAGCAGGAGTGTTTGCTGTATAGAAAAAGACAAAATATGAGTGGCAGGAGATAAACTGATTGGTAGGGAAAGCTTTCTTTTATTGTTTTGGAGATGTGCTCTGTAACACAGATAACGGAGTTTAAGACAGGGCACCGTTTGTTACGGTACGAAGACTCCCAATAAAATGTAGAAAACGCCAGTACCTCTAAGGGCTCGTTTATACTTCATGCTCATCATCATGGCTGCCACACGTTCTCAGCATTCATTTGATGCGTCCTCTGAGCAGGTTCTCAGAAATTAACGTGACGCGTGCTTGAGTTGCAGTACCAGCAAAAAGTTGGGCAGCGCAGTGTGCTAAAAGTTGGAATGTGATGTCAGAGTGTCTGTTTACTATCTACATGAGACAGAAAGCCACTTTGCGGATCCTACGAGATCGGTGTGCGCGCTTCAATGTTTGATAAATGGTTCGATGTGGTAAAGCAAAATGCCGACATACAGATGTATTCGTGGTGCTTTTATATTCAAGTGTCGCATATTCCCAATCGTAATGACATGATACATTTTTAAATTCTCACATGCCGTCTTCTGTACCGTCTTTTTTTCTAGGGCTTCCTCTGGTCCTGACAGCAGCAGATCGCCAGCAATAAGTCGCCACAAAGAGCACATTAAATGTATGATATTCCAACTCTCTGCACATTTAGAATCCTTAGATTTATACTTGATATCACTTTCATGATGAAAAGCATTAAAGTATGTATATTACATTTTACAGATAAATCGGTAATTTCGTTTAAATAATGAATACTGTTAATAATTACACACATGGGGGTGACACAGTGGCAGAGCGTTAGCGCTGCTGTCTTGCAGGGAGTCACGTCGCTGATATTCCCTGCCTGGAGTTTCCATGTTTTCGTGCTGGGTTTCCTCAGTGTGCTCCAGTTTCCTTCCAAAGATATGCAGATTTGGGGATTTGGTGCCGCTAAAATGACGCTAGTGTATGTGTGTGCTTGTATTCACCTTGCGATGAGCTGAGGCCTCGTCCAGGGATTGTTTCTCACTCGTGCCCAATGCTTGTTGGAATGGACACATCCCTGGATTTAATCAATAAACATCCTTTTCAGAGATATTGCGGTAAGGTGTCATCGGAATTTAATGGGTGTTCTAGGCATTTCACAACACAGAGAAGCCGAACCTGTTCTCACCGTGATAATATCTTGCACTGCCACCTGGCGGATTCCTCCAGATTTACGTAAAGTATGCGCGCAAGTATAAACACTACAACGCTTGCGTGGCAAGAGCGTCCGCTGCGGCATGCGTTGCGTCGCGTGAAGTATAAATCCGGCCTTAATTGTCTGCTTATTACACTGGTCATTGTGATATTATAGTAATTAATTAACTTTGTTAATACTATATTTTATTTTGTCAATATAGTTTTTTCTTGTAAATAAATATGACTATTCACTAAATATATCAAATGTATGTAATTTTTAAAGTAGTTGTTCTGTTATCCATCTTTTCTCTTATCCGTCGCGGGCTCGATCCCGACCCCTGATGGATAATTGAGATTTTACTGTATATATATATATATATACAGTACTGTGAAAAAGTTTTAGGCAGGTGTGAAAAAATGATGTAAACAAAGAATGCTCTCAGAAATATAAATAATGATTGTTTATTGTTATCAATTTACAAAATGCAAAGTGAGTGAACAAAAGAAAAATCTAAATCAAATCAATATTTGGTGTTACTACCTTTTGCCTTCAAACCAGCATCAATTCTTATAGGTACACTTGCACAAAGTCAGGGATTTTGTAGGATTATAGTCAGGTGTATGATCAACCAATTATACCAAACAGGTGCTAATGATCATCAATGTCACACGTAGGTTGAAACACAGTCATTAACTGAAACAGAAACAGCTGTGTAGGAGGCTTAAAAATGGGTGAGGAACAACCAAACTCTGCTACCAAGGTGAGGTTGTGGTATGTTGAGGTTGTGTATGATTGGCCCCAAATTTATTCTGCAGTAGGACAACGACCCCAAACATACGGCCAAAGTCATTAAGAACTATCTTCAGCGTAAAGAAGAACAAGAAGTCCTGGAAGTGATGGTATGGCCCCCACAGAGCCCTGATCTCAACATCATCAAGTGTGTCTGGGATTACATGAAGAGATAGAAGGATGTGATGAAACCTACATCCACAGAAGACCTATGGTTAGTTCTCCAAGATGTTTGAAACAACCTACCAGCCGAGTTCCTTCAAAAACTGTGTGCAAGTGTACCTAGAAGAATTGATGCTGTTTTGAAGGCAAAGGGTGGTCACACCAAATATTGATTTGATTTAGATTTCTCTTTTGTTCATTCACTGCATTTTGTTGATTGATGAAAATAAATGATTAACACTTCCATTTTTGAAAGCATTCTTTGTTTACAGCATTTTTTCACACCTGCCTAAAACTTTTGCACAGTACTGTATATATTTTTTCCCCAGAAATAAAGTAAACAAATCTAATCCAGAAACAATAAACAGTTCCTTAGAATGAAAACAGAGGCTGAATCCAGTAAATCCAAATACAAAAAAATTACAAAATCAAAGGTAAAGAATTTAATTGAAAAATGCAATGCCAGACCAGCAGCAGAGGCTGACACGTTTTCCTTTTATATATCAGGGGTCACTCAGCTGCTTCATCAGATGGCCCCAGCACTTTAAGCTTCATATGAGGAGGACAAGGTATATAATAAAAAAGCACACAAATAAACACAGAGTACAAAAATGCTGTATGAAGCATACAAAAAACAAAACGATATTCGATACACAAAATAAAAAAGAAAACATAACTTACAAAATTAAATCCATATCTTTACAAAATAAATACTGTATAATAAGACAGAGATGTGTAAGAAAACAAGTTGGGACAAAATAAAGATTTGGCAGCCACACTGGTACTCAGTTCAATACGTAGGTCGAAGGAGATTAAAAGTTTTGCAAAAACCAAATAATGGAAGGCTGCAATGCATGAGACAAATGCTTCTCAGATATAAATAGCAGTTGACCTCTTCAGACGTGGGTTCCAGGTTGACTGATGACTTTCTGTGTGATGATTGCTTACATACTGTATTCTTTGTGGCAGAAGGGGCAGAACTAGTGGGGTGACACCAGAAGTGGTGTCAGTGGTCCTTTTGTTCTTTGTCCTTCGTTCTGTGGATAAAAGAGAAGAAGGAGTGAATGACCTTGCAATCCAGCCATATGGGAGAACCATTCTTACTTTGTTAGAGCCTTGAAGGCACTCCCAATGTGACTGTGTGCAACAGATGAAACCCTGTAAAATCCATAAAATAAGAGTCTGGCACTGTTTGTGAGCCAGCGGTACAAATCACAGCTTCCGTAAAGGTACTGCTAAAAACACCTATGGGTTATGTCTCAGCCAGGGTTCCTCCAGATGGGTGGTGTTCAAATTCATGTCTCTTTTGTTCATTTTTGATTCTTTGATATATGTTAATTGTGCACATCATTCAGTAATTTTTGGCTTTGTTCTGTGTATGTAAGCTGCCTTTTTTTATGTTCCATATGTTTTGTGGGTGCTCACCCAAGAGGCGGGGCCACCTTGCCAACCATTGCCAGGGGTTGTTCTCCATCCTATAAGTTCAGAGAGTCTTCCACAGTTTCTGGCAGCCTATTGTGAATACACTCTGGAGTGGTGAGTTCTTGGGCTTTTGTAAATTTTCTGGGTTTTTTTCTGCCTTCTGCTCTGTGTTTTCACCATTCTACTGGTTTATGTAACTTGGAATGCTTTGTTGTTACAAGCAATTCTTTTTTGCCTTTATGGTCCATGGAGCTTCATTGTGATTGGAATACTTTTATCTGAAGAATAAATTATTTTATAAAGATTCAATGCTTGCCCTTATTGTTAGCCAGGTTTTGATGGTGATATGCTCCTCTAGCATTCAGGATAATGTGCTTTGGAACTCTTCAGTGCTTGGGACTCGCCGATCACGGTACTAGGATGCTGCAAAGAGGAGTATTTATAATTCAAACTATAATGAGATAGATTTGCAGTAATGTCAGCATAAATGATGTGTGTTCAATGATAAAATTTTGTTATGTCATCAGTTGACAACATTGGTAGAAATTCGTGTATGCCTCCGTCAAACTAATCAACCCTTCTTATTGTATCAGACAACAACCCAATTCTGTATTTAAAGTGTGGCAAACTTTTACATTGGCTCACAATAAATAAGATTCAGGGCACTATGAACTCCTCTTATTAATGTTTGCCTCGCTTTGAAGAACTCATCTTTACAGAAAACAGCATGGAATCTGTGCAAAGTGCTTCATGATTGCATCAATCAATTATATTAGAGGAAGGAATTCATAGGCTTTTAGGCTCAGATTCAGCACATAAAATTGTTTTGTTCTCTTACATGTTTTAGTAGCTCCGTTCAACTAAAGTGGTAATCAAAGTTAATTATTATTTGAATTCTGGGTATTATTCTGAAATTAGACGCTCAGTTGGAATTACGCGCTGCTTAGATGATGTCTGGTAATTGTCCTAACCTTAACTCAGCAGAGGGCATGTTTTGACTCAGAGACTTTTAAACATTTGTACTGTGCATATGCAAGGTGTAAATTTCATCGACAGCCTCAGCAAATCAGACAAATCCAAAGTATAATAATCGTCTGGTCTCTCGCTTTTTTCCTTGACTACCATTGCACCTGATCTTAACCCTGTGCCTTGCAGTTAGTAAGCTCACATGGTGACTCCATGAAACTTCTTTCTGCAGAGCCCAATCGTGCTACGAGCATCGCCAAGCCACCAGACCTTAGCTTCAGTAGTGGTGCCTGGTATCTCCAGTCCTAACATTGTTCTCTTTTATTTAGAAAATTTTTTAAATCATATTTTAGGATCACATATCGGCAGACAGCACAACTCTAACAATCATTGAGGCACACAACCTTCTCTAACACACCAGAGTCACAGTCCTAAGTCAAAATTTTCAAGGATAAGCTGGAAAAGGTTTTTAAGGATATAGCAGTCTGGTCTGTCCTTATTGGCATATAGTCTCTATGATCTTTCTCAGAAAAAAGTAGTAATAGAAAGCAAATGAGTGTAAGTGAGAAACAGGAGGAGCCATTATAGGCAATAGTTTGGAAATGTAGAAGATTGTTTGACCCACTAACTTAAAAATTATCCTCGCAATAAAAACTAGAAGGAAATTCATTTTAATGTATTTTATAGATGCCACCATTATGTTGCCTGGTTGCTGACAACAACACAAAGTTGTTAGGGGTGTGTCCCCTGATGTTACACCAAATTGTGTCATCAGCATGCTGCTTTATAAACCTGTCACATAGACACTTCAATTGCACCCATTTGTGGATATTTAAAAAAGTCTTGTGCGGTTCTCTATTGGTATTTTTCTTTAGCTATTGACTCCTTTTTGTTTTCAGCTCTGAGCTTGCCTATTCCCTCGTTTTGATGGAAGTGCTATAGGTTTCTCAGTATCGACTATGATTTATTTTCTGATCCTTTTTAAGCCCTGTATGAATGACACAAGTAAGTCATAAAGGGTTGTTGCACTTTCATGATCTCTGTATATTCTGAGATGCAAAACAATACAAAGTGATATTTGATCGCTTTGTCCAAGATGAGCTGAGGCGGAGTAGGAGGTACTTATAAGATATCCAGACAGGAAGAGGCGGGTCCATGAAGACGTTTGACGGAGGTGATGTCAGAGGTGGAATGAGTGTCAATCTTCTGGCCTGCAGATAGTCGAGAAGAAAAGGCATTAAGCAACAGGACCAACCACTGGTAAGGCGAGGACACCCAGAGCTAGTAGACCTCCATAACTGTCTTCAGAAAAAAGCATTACAACAACATTATTCCAGTGACTCTGCTGCCCATCAAAATAAAAAAATGAAATGCACAGTCACTTTGCTTTGCGGATGTTATAGGAAAAGCAAAACATCACAGCGAGGACAAGTAGATGGGACTCTATCTCCGGAAACTGGATTTTTGATGCAGCAATCTGCCTCCATTATTTATGAGAAGTCAGAATAAACTGAAAATTTTGTGCATTTCAACAGAAAATAACAATGTGCAGAATCTGCATAAGACCACAGATTACTTCAGCAGAAAGTATCAACCTCTGAGTGGTCAGCTCTAAAGTGACAGTCGGCAGCATTTCTGCACAGATGTGTTCAAGTGCCTACTAGTCAACCTTTGTCCGGAAATAATGTAGCATTACCATTCACTGTTCAATTCCTGACAAACATCATCTCTACTAATGACATTTGTAATGAGGTTGATTATTTGAAGACTTAAAGCTCAGTTCCATCAAAGATCTGCAGACTTTGAGGGTCATGAAGATCAGGCACACAGAACCTTGACCCATCACATAGAAAGCTGTTTCTCATTACTTGTTCCAGTCCACTTCACCCACTTCTTCCGCAAATTTCTTCTAGTATGTAAAAAAAGCATGAAGTTATCAGCAATAGAAATTGGTCACCCAGCAAGGAATATAACTACCCTGCTTTGGCTCAATGCGTTTAATCCTTCTGGGGAATAAATTGCTTTTGAAAAATGTTCTTTCTTTCTTTCTTTCTTTCTTTCTTTCTTTCTTTCTTTCTTTCTTTCTTTCTTTCTTTCTTTCTTTCTTTCTTTCTTTCTTTCTTTCTTTCTTTCTTTCTTTCTTTCTGTGATTTAGTGTTTTTTTTTGCAAGCCCAGAAAGTGAAAGAATTGCACTCTATGGCAGAAATGATGAGCAATTCAGGAAAATCACTGAAGCCCCTGCTGGGTGTCAATGGCCTCCCCAGGAAGATCATCTGGTAATCATCACATGCAGCCGTTTAGAACAAGCCCCTACATAGCTGAGGGCTTCATCTTTTTGCTTAGTATGTGTGGCCACTTGTGTATTTTAAAATCAACAGACCTAATGGGATGGTTTACTATGACAAGTGCTCATTTTTGTTTGGGCTGCAGATTCTTCTCTGGGGTGCTGATCCTCAAGTTCAGTGACTTATTAATCTGTTCTATTGTGAATAAATGATGCAAGATAATTTTATTTGTTAAGCTTCATACTGTAGAATTCCATTCATTCATCCAATGTCTAAACCAACATTTTCGGTAAATGAAGTAGCCAGAGTTTTGACAAAGAGGATACATCCCAGTAAAGATGGTAGTCCTTTAGGGGGCATATTCATAGAAAGTCACACCAGTCCAGTTTATAGTCATCACACATGACTCACATGTTTTATAGAAAGAAAATAAAGAAAAGTGAAGGTCTTAGTGATGTTGATCTGCTCAGGTCCACAACACCTTTTGACAGTGCCCTTAGAAAATAGAAAAGCAACAGTTTTGGAAATGTCTGTTATGGCAGAAAGAGAACAACAAGAAGCCGTAAAAGGAAATAATGGGTTACTAGCCGACGCCCACCATAGCATACTGCGGTGTAAGAATAGGAACGGAAAACGGTGAGAAAGAAATTCAGACATCAAGAAGAAATAAATACTTCTTGAAAGACGCAGTGTGCATATAGAATATTGAGCGTGGAAATCTGTTTACAGGAGTTGCCTATGGGATAGATGCAAATGTCCCTTTCGGCAGGCGTTTCCGACGAAAATCGCTGCAACATCGGTATGACATGTCGGGGCATTGTATTGTCGTAAATCCTGCCCAGGGTTTTCCTTGAAAACCATTCGTACAGATGCTGTTGCATTGGACTGAGCAATTTCATGCATGTATTTGTATGATTTAGCGAAGGGGTTGATGGTTCTGAGCATGGAATCTAGCTGGAGAAGTACATTTTCGCTGCATGCAGAATTTGCTTTATTTTGTAAGAGTACTTTAGTAGCTTGCGCTGTGTCAAAAACATACAACTGTCCATATCCTGGAGAGGAAGAAGTGTTAGCGTATAGTGAAGAGATTTGGTGATAAATTTGCTTGTGTATGTGTTCACAATAATTTTTAACTTGTGATGTTTGCCGTGTAAGAAGCTGTTGTAAAGACACAGGTGGCTCCCGCAAGGGTGGTAAAGCTACTTTACCGTTGTGGCAGCACCTCTAGTACTTGTTGGATGTATTACGCTCAGCAGGCCAGTATAGTGCATGACATGGAAGACGATGAATAGGAATCGAGAAATGCCATGTCAGCTGCGTGTGTATGGGACCAGTTTTGAAGTGGAAGCAGGACGAACCAGAAGAGAAATATATATAAGAGATAATGGGTTAAGAATCGGTTTCTAATTATGAAACTGATTGGAGTTGGAGTGAAATCAATTGGAGTGTAAAGCCCCAACTTAGCTGGTCATCTGTTGGCTCTTAACTTCACATCTCAATTCTGTTTGAGTGACATTTAAGGAAAAATTAAGCAATTCAGAGGACTAAATCTTTAAAAAAAGACAATTAAAATGAAGGGACAAATGGCTAATTAGCGTTAAAAACTGGTCACTAAATAAGGAAAGGCTTAAAATGAAATCCTGAAGCTACAGTAGTGTTCCAGGACCAGAGTTGGAGACCCATGCCATAGAAGTATCACACAAATTTGGACAACTTGCAAGCTCCAGGTAGAGAACAAGAGGACCTTTTGCTGTGTTGTACTGCTGATGTTTCATGTGTGACTTTTTATCCCTGGACAGTCACCATATGGAATTTTCATATTCTGTGTGAGTGTGTTTTCCTTCATATACTTCACTTTCCCCCCAACCATATCTCAAATATATTATGTCTTGCTAATTTTGAGACAGATGGGTAATTAGAGCTCTGTCTTAAAAATGAGCAATTACTCATGTTGTTGTTTCTACAGGCTAAAGGATTCAAATGGGTGATGGTCTTCAGGTTGGATCCCAGGGCTTCAAGCATCCCAAAGCCTACACATGGGACAGTATGCTTCAATAAAGTTCTTTGTGGGGCAACCAGTGAGAAGCAGAAATTCAGCACATCAATCACATTAATTTGCTTTGCTTTGCCTCTGACCCGGTATGGTGACTTGTTGTACTTCACACCAGCAATGAAGAATCCACTCATCGGTTACTGTGAGTCGAAGACATTGTGACGTTTGTAGGAGGTGTGGATTAAATCCCTGATCACTGTAAGAGATTCCAAATGACATTCCAAAATATTTTTGTTGCTATGCTAGTGGTAGCCGATCATGCAAGTAAAATTCAGCTGCTGGTGGCTAACATGAACAGAATGGTGCAGCATGAAGCATGACTAACTATAAAGGACTAAAGCTCCAAAGTGCATAAACCTAATGATTCATTTTGGAATGCTGCCTTAATGTTTCCCTTTTTATATTTTATTTTCTTCTAAGAAAGCACAACAGAAGAACACAATCTTTTTAATCATTATGATTTAAATTTGGCAGCAGGGTAACAGCTGCCTGCCAGCCAGCCATGTGCCCACCCCTCCTGGGGGATATTTCAGCCTCAATTTACGTACCACACTTTACAGTAATGACAAGGGAGGCTGAGTTAGACAAAAGGAAAATAAAAGTTCATGGTCAGGTTTGTTTGAGTGTCACTCAGTTGGGATTGTGCCATTTTTTAATTAGTGTTGGAATACGTGTGTCAGAGAGAGATTGCATGGCTGCTCAGAGATATCAAAGCTAAAAAAGATTTAAAAAAAAACGTCTTTATTGTATAGACCTTAATAAAATGTTTAAAATCCCACACACGTACCACATTGTGATCAGGTTCTTTAGCACTTCCTCCCCACTTCCCTTCTACATCTGTAACCTTTGGCAATTAGACAGAAAAGAAAAGAGTAAAGAACACAGGCAGAAGTTATATTACACATTGTATTTTGTATTATTGATATAAAATGGCCAGAAATATTAAGGCATACAATTTGACTATTGGCAAACCATACCCTTACAGCCTAAGTGGCAGTGCATGTTGAGTCCATAGGTGACTCTTGACTTATCTTCAGTTTAGCTTACTTTGCTACCCCATGACCTTTGAGTGGAGTTTTGAAAGAAGCCACATGCTTGTCTCAGTATGGCTGCCAAGGTAGAGTTGTCTTCATCATAATCCTCTCTTCATGGCCAGATGATGAGAGAGGGTGGTAAAGTCAAGGTGACCAACTTTATACCATTCTTAAACCAATGGGACATCATAGTACAGAATGGCATCCAATTCAAAACCAATCATAAACAGCCATACTTTAGACCAATAGGCTCAGGTACAACTCATCCCCCAGGTGTTTTGTTCAGTCAGTTTATGACCTCCCTGTGGTGGATGGCTTATAGGTTCCAAGTCCAAACACAGTCACTCTCGCCAAGCTGGTCTGATGCTCCATCTCCCTCACCATAAATTTCACATCTTGAGTCAGTCCTAAAGATTGAGGGGGTTGGTTTGGTAAACATTAATTCTTTGAGGGCTGAATATTTTTATCCAAACAACACAGTTTTCTGAAAAGCACAAAAGTAATGGTTTCACACAGAAATCAACATAAAATGTCCGTTACCACAAGCTGTGGCTACCAGTTCACCAGGAATGTGCAACAGGCTGGCTGCCATGCCATCTTTGTGGTCGCAGTGCATTGCAATCTGGTTTGCACCATTTGTCATTGTAAGTGGTGGTCCTCCCAGGCAAATGTTGCTGTAGGTTCATCAGCTACACAAACCTCTTGAGCATCACAATCAGCTAGGGATCGAGCAGCTGGTGACCGATCAGCTGATGCTGGTACCTCACATTTGTTGTATCATCACTTGTATCAAAATCAGAGTCCAACAAGTCAGAGTCCAGTTCAGTGCTAACATGCAAAATGTCGTCCATGGAGTATTTCACTTTACGTATTTGCTTCATTCTCTTGCCAGATGTCGATGCCATTTGTGTCATTGTTTGCTCCTCACTACTCACACGAGGGTGGGGAATCTCAGTCAAACCAACAAAACTAACTTTCCTTCTAGCAAAGAGAGTCCAACTAAAACATAACGGCAGGTTTTTTCACAATCTAACATTTTGCTCCATTACTTACCCTGTGTTGTTTGTAGTGATGGCCAAGGACATTTATTAACTCATGTTTTTGTGAACAGTGAAGTTAACAAAATTCCTGATATAATGAGCTTGAATGGGGAGCCATCTTGATCAGAAGCAAACAATATAAAACAATGAATATAAACTCATATCCCGCATGTTGCATAATGCATACATCAGGTATTTGGTTACATGCTCACCACCGTCATGAATCTGGAATTTGTAAGGAGTGTTGTTTAGTTTTTTCTCTCCTTCAAATGGTTGAATTCATTTTTTTTGTAATCTTTCTATTAAGGAGTTTATCATTTCACTTTCATTTTGCTATTTTTTTATTATTCATGTAACATTTAATCATGTAGAGTATACCATTCTACCGAAATACCATCTTGATTTTGGAATATGCACAGCCATTTTGAGTCCTGGTCCAGTGACAGGAAGAATCACTGGTATGACACCATCATCAATCATTTACAATTCTAAATACTTTAAAGAGAATAGAGAAATAGTTTAGTGAGAGTTTATTATATTTTTCTGATAAATTATTACTAAGAATGTATGCATTAGCACAGGGGTAGGCAACGTCGGTCCTGGTGAGCCGCAGTATGTGCAGGTTTTTGTTCCAACCCAGTTCCTTAACGAGAACTCAATTATTGCTGATGAAGCACATATTGCTTAAGTGACATTTTAATGCTTCATTTTAGTGGTCTCGCTTGTTAAGGTTCTCCAACCTTAATTGCTTATTTCAATCTTAAACTGCTGCATTCAGTGTTTTAATTGCTCCTTATTAGCAATAAGATGTAAAAGACAAAGCAGCCAGCAGTTCTCCAGCTAGCTTTTTTCCAATTACATCTGTGTGTGTTCATCATGCACTGTTTGATTTAATAAAACACTTAATAGAAAAATGTGACAGACTGAAAATGATCTGTTTTAGGCTTCATATCATTTGGATGATATCTTTGGAAAGGAAAAAAATCTACGATATAAGAGCCTTACATTGCACAGACTAACAAGCCATAAAATTAAATAAGGTCTGAGATTGGCAATGATTGGTTTCTAATTAAGCAATTGGGTTGGAATGAAAACCTGTAGCCACTGCGGCTCACCAGGACCGACGTTGCCTACCCCTGCCTTAGCATTTAAGTTTAGGTGCATGACTCTTTTCAATCTCTGGCTCATTTAACTTAATTTTTGTTTACTCCCTGTCCTGTATTCATTTTTATTCTGTCTAATCTCTTAACCTGATGTCACATTACGTGACTTCCAGTCATTAGGAATGTCAGATTTGCCAACTGCAGTCGCTGGACCATGACATTTTAAAAGACTGAAAACCGCTGGGCATGTCTGCTTTAATGACTGAGCGCTGATCTTCAAACAGTTTGGCTCAACCCTTTTTGTCAGAGCCAATAGCGTGCTGCCTGACAGATTGCTGCTTTGGTGTGTTCAGCAGCAATTTCAATTTTTTTCATGGTACATAAAACCCTAGACATAAGACAAATGAGCTTCTGTTCTGTTTGTGAGATCCAAAACAGCCATGTTCCTTATTTGTTGTCGCTGCATTATGTGCATTGTACTTCTGGATGAACATTTATTGGCTGTCAACTCTCATGCACACAGAGCCCTGATTTTGTTGGAGTGAGTTGTGAATTAATTGGAGTGAGTCAATGGGTATGTCACATTAGACAACTCACTAAGATTATATAAAAATGGCAATGACTGAAAATCATTGTAAAAGACATATGATGTGACATGGCCTGTAGATAGCACAATAGCAACCCAAACACACATATGCTAAAATAATGTTAAACAATCCATTTTCTGAAAATTCTTTTGTGAACAAGTCATTTCAGTTTTTTTCATTGAATGGGATCAATGCTATGAGACAGCAGACCTAACCATGATTCATGAGATCACGTAAAACACACCTGTCTCTGGGAAGTATTGAAAACAATAGCTCCAATAAAGTGAGATCACAGTAGATCAGGAACACAAAGTAGCATTCAAAGTAAATTGAGAATAAAATTACTGAGAAATACCAGTCAGGGAAAAATCATAAGACTTTAAAAATCCACAAGAAAGGTACAGTAAACTCCTTTATTAGACATGAAATAAGAGCAGGAAGTCCACCAAAACTGAGAATAATTCAGATGAGAACAAAGACAGTAATGGGTCTCAGGTAACTATGAAAATTTACAGTCTATTACAACAAATGAAAAAAATACTGCAAACAATTGTCAAGCAGAGTTAGAAAAAGGCAAACAATAAGTCTCGACTACAATTTGGCAGAAGTTGTCTGAGCCTCGGAGACCAATTGAGAAAAGATCTGATACTCCGATGAGACCATGACTGACCTTTAGTTAAACTCTGGTTGCCATTCAACTTCTAGGAACTTTTACAAAAAGGAAGAGGGTTGACTTAAAAATGCAGATATGCACAGCTGGTAGAGCGCCTTACTCAAAAGGAAGGTTGAAATTCCTGCTAATGAGGCCTTGATTGAATTTTAATATTTAGACGATTTGTTATGGAATCAATCACTTTATGTCTTTTTATTTAGAGTGAAATTAACATAATTACTTTTATAGGTTTTTTTTTTTTTATTTATGGTAAATTTAACCCGCTTGATCAATTTGTATTGTGACTTTGACTTTTTTCTAATCATCACTGGCAAAACTTTCCCAATAAATAAACTAATTGCATACTGTATATGGGGCAATAGTGACATATGGTGGGCAAGAGAATATTCAGTCCACACTTAGATGGATTTTACTGCACTACAGACATGACATGTTACAGTATGGTCTTCTCATTCAAGAATATATTTAAACACTGACACGTTTCAATTTAGTTAGTGTGGGGCTATATCAGAGTGCATCTGCCAAGGAAAAATGTTAAATATTATTTCCATACAGAAAAGGATAGAAGGTTAAAGATACAATGGCTGTATAGCCTTCATTAAGTGTACAACTGGAATAGAAAAAGGCAGAGAGCATATATAGAAGGGGAAGGAGGTAACAAAGCCAGAGTAGATGAAAGCAGAAAAGCCAAGATTAGGAATGAAAAAGGTACAATTAGAGAAGATGAAGGGAGAGACTAAACAGTTAATCAGTCATTAAGACCAGAGGAAATGTGTGATTCTAGGCTGAGAATGAGCTTAGCTTCTTCTGTTTTCCTTTGAAAAGTGTCTTTGAAGCCCTGTGAAAGAACACAGACAGAAAGGTCATTGTGGCGGTGACCACGGGATTCAAAGTGTCCTCCAATAGGCTTTGAAAGGTCTTTGATTTTAATGGCTTGAACCTACTCTTAGAAATGGTCTGCCTCACATTTCTATGCAATCGTTTTGTTCACCCCACTGAATTAAAGCTGAAAGTCTGCACTTCAACTGCATCTGAGTTGTTTCATTTAAAATTCATTGTGGTAATGTACAGAACCAAAATTGAAAAAAGTTGTCTCTGTCCAAATATTTATGGATCTAACTGTATGGTAAACAAAAACGTGCAGTGTTTGTTACTATGACTGACTGGCATCTTCTGGTCTGTGTTCCAGTGGTCCTGAACCATTTGCCAGAAGTAAAGAGTAGCAAAAAGTGGCCATGCAGGATGGTCTCTAATAAGACTGTTAGCTTTTCAATGGCGATGTGTTCCAAATTTCCTGAAGAGAAGGTAGCTGATTGCCACTTTCACTACTTTCTGCTGTGCTTGACAGGTGTCATATTGGAATGTGATACAGCCAGTGAAGATGGACTTCTCTGTGCTCCTGTAAACATTTGTCAGAGCAGACAGAGAACTGTGAGCTGTTTTCTGTAGAAGTGTTGATGGTCCTTCTTGATATTAACTCAAATGTGTAGTGTTCACCTCAGTTCATATATGATGGTCACTCCAAGAAATTTAAAGCTGCTCGGAGTCTCAACAGCATCTACTGTGATGCAGATGGTAGTGTGGTCTGCCTCCAGCTTCTTGAGGTCTATATCCAGCTCACTGGATTTGCTGACATTAAGAGAGATGCATGCCTAGCACAGTGCTTGGCAGTTTTCTGTTGCCTTGAAAGTGGTAGCTTTAATTGCAAAGCCATTTCCTTTGGAAACACATGTGATTCTCTTTTTCAATCTTTCCATTTCATTTCAGGTTCATAGGAGGCTAGAGTCAGTCTTTGATGTGGCAGTAGTCCATCATTGATTTACCGGATTTGTTCAAATAAGAATTAGAGCTGCGAGGAGCTGACACCTAACCTAGCACCTTCAGGCACAAGGCAGGAGCCATCTCTGGATGGGCAACACGGTCATCACACTCCCAGCCAATTCACAGTTGACAATTCACATAGCAGTGGCTTTTTTAGGATACAGAAGAAAAACTTGTAAATATGATTAGAATATAAAAACATGTCATGGGGCTAGCATTCAATCTCAGTTTTCAGTACCTTCAGTACCTCTGAGGCAGCCATGTCACCTAGGTAATAAATAACAAAAAACTGCATTCTGCAATAAAAACTACTCATGGTGTAGCATTTAGGTGCATTTGAAGAATTCAGGTACTGTAGCCCTCAATGGACTGAGTTCAATAGCTAGGTTTTAAAACCTTCTCAATCCATTTTAACACTGTGGAGACCAGAGGCTATCTCATCAGATTGAGCAAAATGCAGAAAATAGGCCTGGACCGGACTCTAGTCCATCACAGGGTCAACTCTCCCTCACACACAGCCCATTTTCACACACAGTGATGTCATGCATACACAACTGAGGACCACCTTGCCACTTCTGATTAGGTATGCGGTACTACCATAGGGCAAGAGGTGGCTGTATTGCTAACTGTCTTATCACTTCCCTCTGCAGTACAGACAACATGGCCCAGGAGACCTACTGACCCCGCCCTCATCACTCCTATAACCCCGCCTCTTCTGGGCTAAAGCATATAAAAGAACCCTTCCCTAGAAGAAGGCGCCTCACTCGTAACATAAACTCCCAGCTGGATTGAACTCCCAGTTAGTCCTTAGAACAGGGGTGGGCAAAGTCATTTCTGGGGGGCTGCAGTGGCTGCAGGTTTTTGTTCCAACCCAATTGCTTAGTAAGAAGCACTAGAAACACTTCTGCTTCATTTTAGTTGTCTCCCTCATTAAGATTTTGAACCCTTATTGCTTATTTAAGTCTTAAACAGCTGCATTCTGAGTTTTTAATTGCTCCTTATTAGCAATAAGATGCAAATGACAAAAGAAACCAGCAGTTATCCATTTTGCTTGTTATCCTTTACACCCGTGTGTATTTATCGTGCACTATTTGGTTTAATTAAATACTTGGAAGGAAAGAGAAGAGAAAAAGGTGAAGGACTGAGAATTACCCATCCGTTTTACACTTCAAAGTATTTGGATGACATCTTTAGAATGGAAAAAAAAATCTACGATATGAGAATGACTTGACATAGCAGAGTTAAAGCACTAACAAGCCATGAAATGTAATTATTGGCAAGGATTGTTTTCTAATTAAGCAACTGGGTTGGAACAAAAACCCGCGGCCACTGAGGCCCTCCAGGAATGACTTTGCCCACCCCTGCCTTAGAAGGAAAGGAACGCTGCTTAAGCACCTGGTTTATGCTTTATGAATAAATAAAATGTATTATTATTATTATTATTTAGCGCCACCGTGCGCCTGTTTATTGTCTTGCCTTTTGTTTATAACTCATTGAGACACAATTAAATCGGTTGGCCCAGCTGGCACCCAACTATTTTTGGGACTCTATAAATCTGTTTCACATTGACAATTTGCAATTGCCAAATAACATAAGCCAAATAAAGAAAAATGGCAATCTTTTGTAATTAATTCCTTCTTTGCTTGAGCATGTCTGGCTATAGTATTTTTTTTAGAAATGGGACTTGCAATGCTACTCAGTTATGACAAATGTTAGGGAGTAACAGAAGTGAAAGGCAAATTTAATTACAGCAACTGACCATTAATGGATATCAGGTGAATATGGTAAATTCAGAGAAATAGTGAATCATTACAATCTGCAAATAATGAAGCTGTGAGGTTAGTTTAGTGTAAGGTTAATTTTGAGGAAATGTTTATTTACTTTTGTGCATGATGCCACAGGATGCTTCATTTACATCTAGGCAATACTTTGTTTTCCTTGCATACATTTTATACTTTTATGATTAGGAAGATCAGTTATGACTTAAAGCATCAGGAGGAGTGAGATGCTGAGGTACTGCTTCTTTTACGTTTGTACTCAAGCAGCAGGGAGGACTTCATAAGGTAGAAACGACTTGCTGATGCAGGGGTTTCCATGTGTGAACAGCATGTGCACAAACATTTCATTAACTAGGCATTGGAGGTCTGTTTAGATTAAACACCCACCAAACACACAAATGAATGTCTGTTTATGATGCATACATTGAAAACAGGTAGAATAAGAAGAAAAGCAAATGCAATAGCAAACAAAAAGAAATGAGAATGTGATATAATAAAGATTTTATACATGACTGGCAAAATATTATTAGAAGTATAATCTATAATATACAAAACATAAAGGAAAGTCAACAGAACATACTGATGATAAAAAAGAAAAAGTATGCATTAAATTGACTCTTCTTCTCCTTCTTTCATAAACCAAATATATTTACACAATGCCCATAAAACATATTAACCAAATTGATTTTCATTGAACCAACTATTTTTCATTTTATTGTTATTGATTTCTCATATTCAGCAGATGATTTACCGAGACAGGACTAAAAAAGATTACTATTATGATTCTGCCAACAAATGTAATTCAAGATTACTTTTATCCTCCAAAATCAGGCTTTGAATAAAGCTCTTAAATCAAAATAAGTCTCACCCCAAAACTCTAGAAGCAAGCTTCTGGGCTGCATACGCTTACTAAAAAAGGGTCTGACTTCTCAGATCTTCTAAAATTAAAAAAGACGGCAAAAAAGAAAGAGGAAAAAAAACTCTGCCTCACAATGACATACATAAGAGATGTTCCTTAATATTCAAACATTTTATTAAGAAAAGGTAAAAAAAAGTAGAACGCAGCAACAAAAAAAAAAGCAATCTCAGAAAATAAGCGAAATAGAATCAAAACCAGAAAAAATCTACATAAGAATTCTAAGAAAGCTAACAGAAGTTTTAGTGGAATTCAAAGCATCCATTTTTATTTATCCATTTTATGGACTGCTGCCTGTTAAACAGCACCCGAGGTAGCATTGTCAGGTGGCCCCAACCCCCTAGGCTCAACATGTATAGGACAAGGAACATAACTCAAAAAGCAAATATCAGTGGAATGGAAAAACCTAATAAATTCATAAACATTTCTTAAAGAATAATAAACTACAAAAAGGAGAAAGACAAAAATATTTCAAAAAGATACATTACAAAGGAAAATGCAAAGAACAGTAAACTAAAAAAAAACAGAAAGAAAAGAGACTTGAGAAAGGGATGAACCCAAGCTGTACCAGAAAAATTGCAGAATATCTGTTGATCAATTGAGATATCAAGCATGCCATAACAAAGTTTTAAAACCTTGAGTATTAAAATCTAAACAGCTCTTTGGTGTCTTAGTTTGCCTTGCATATTGCAGGCTTTATGTTTTTTACTTATGATCAGCTCCTCATTTAAAGCGTCAGTAAAATTCTCCTGTTTCAATGGTCTGAGAGCCCTTGACCAAGGCCCTTAACCTGAAAATTTCTCCAGGGGTGCTGTATAATGGCTGACCCTGTGTTCTGACCTCAAAAGGTTATGTACAAAAAGGAATTTCCCCTGGAGGATTAATGAAGTATATCAAATAAAAAAAAAAGTGTTTTAAATATGCATATTGTCACCCATGTGCATTGGAGGATCAACTTCTGAGCTCATTTAACATATGTAAACACTACCCCGGGTTGAGAGGGGATGCTATCGCTAACATTGCTATCTCTTTCTTTCCCCACAGTGTTGAGAAGACGTCCCTGTGGAGAACTGACTCTGCCCTTCTGATCGGGACACCACAAAGCCTGGCCGCAATGGAAGGAGGCATCACTTAACAATCCAGGCAAACCACTGGATGGAGCTCCAGAAGAACCATAGCGTCTTCTAGAATAATCCCTTTTGTGGGCAGCCTGGAATGGCTATTCTCTGATTAGGACCATTTTCAGTTCATTTTGTCAGTCATCAAGTGAGTTTTCTGTTGTTGATTATATTAAACGGGGATTACCTGGTTGTTGTCCCAACTTTAATTTTGCATGCTTCTTCTGCTCACCCAGCCAGTACATATTGTAATGATCTGGGAAGGAAATTGCCACTGAGGCAGTGTGTTCTAAAAACTTAAGAAAAGAGGGACGGGCAGAAACACACCTGCCACTCTTAATAAGCAGCCTTTGGTGTGCTGGGGAGGAGGAACTTTTGAAAAAGAAGGTGCAGGTAAAAGAGAGTGTGTTTAACTTGTGGTGTGGGATGGTTTTTGAGTTTTTCAGTGTGCTTATGGTTTGTCGTGACTACGTTGTTTTTTGGCTTGTGAAGTCAGAAGAAAATAAATAAAACCATTGATTAGTTTTTTTTGGACAATTACCACCACTTGCTTGTGAGATTTATTTGCCCACCTGGGAAGGGATATTACAATATACAGTATATAAACTGTATATACATTTTTTTGTCTTCCTTGGAACTTCTGTAAAGTACTAATTTCCTCTTCCTCTTAGGCACTAATAAAGTATATCTAATCTAATTCTCAACCTTCCCATACAAGCTGAGGGTAATGTTCTCTGTTTCACCTATTTATCTGAGTTCTCTGAATGTTCAAAATGGCTTCAGATGGCAATCATGTTAAACTGTGTTTATTAAAACTAATTGATAAATCTGGGACTTCTTTTTCACCCTGTCCTGTTGCACGCTGTTTTGTACTGTATTTCTCGCGCAGCTGCACTTTGCTTTCATCTCTTTATTTTTTTATTTCCACAAGCCTCTTTCGTTGTGTGCACTATGCCAAGGTTGCTTATACAATGTCTTTCTTAGTGTAGCTGTCTGAGCCCCCCCTTGGCCTTCACATGTCTGTCAGCAGATGCTATCACCTTGCACCCCCGCACACTATAAATGGAGCTCTGAAAAGAAAGGACCGGGTCTTTCTCCAGCTGACAAGAGGCTGCGGCCCACAGAAGCGTTCAGCCACATTATTTCTTTCTAAACAAAGCTGAGTGGAAGGAAATTAAATTGAAGATAAGAAAACTTCAAAGAGGCCTCCCTTCCTTAGCAGGTTTTTTATTTTTGTGGCTTGGCAAGAGTTTAATGAGCAGTGACTTTCTTTACTCTCTGTTTTATTTTTTTGTTTTTTGCAGTAGACCAAAGTCTCTGGATGCAGGAAGCATTTTATTACCAGGCTCATTTCAGTTTAAGCATAATGTCCAAGAAGCAAACGGTGTACAAAATAAATAAATCTACAGTTATAGAGTGCCAAAATAAATGCAGACTCTCTTAAAAATGTCTTTTTTTCTTAATGATCTTAGCTGTTGCCCATATCTATTGTTCACACCTGCTGCATGTGACTTTGTTTAGGAGGTGTGGCATCCTGTGTATGAGTGTCAGCTCTATAAGCCGGCCATGACAACAGCACTTTAATCGCACAGGCCTGGTCCCAATTCACTTCTGTAGGCCCTAATCCTTTCTCCCCTGGACACATTTCATTGTTAATGTCTCAAGCTCAGGAAGTGCTCAGTATTAAAGCTAAGCCACAATGCATCACCTTCTGAAGTTTCATTACTTCAAAGTTAATTTGGACAGTGCGGTTGTGTAGAGGTGCCTCAAGAACCCAGCTCCCTGGGTTTGAAACCCACATCAGGTCGTTATATGCATGGATGTGGTATAGCAGGTCCACAACTCATGTCAAATGGACCAGTTTTAAAATAAATAAGCGGCGCACTGGCGGCCTAGCGAGGGGGCGCGGTGTGAGTATGTGGCCGAGCGGTTAACGGGGAATTCGTGATGCTTGTGATTCTCACTTAAGTGCACAGGTGAGGAGTCGTCCGCATCTGTAATTGTTCCCGGGAGCTGCTGATTGCCACAGCTGCTCCACGTCCCCGTAATATACAGAAGCGCGAGGCAGCTAGCAGGGGGAGGAAGAATGAAAAATCAAAGAAAAGAAAAGAAAGACGGAGGTTGCAGAGGAGGAAAGCAGGAAGCAGTGTGGAGAAAGCCGGTGCGTGAGTGAGAGAGAGGGGGAGAAAGAGAGAGAGAGCGAGTGAACGAGCACTCGTAGGCAGCTGGGAGGTGAGCCCCGAGAAGAGTGTTTGGCCAACACTTGGTGGGGCTGAAGGAAGTGGCTGAGCGATCAAGGAGTTGGAGTGACCGGTGATGACGGATGGCTCGTCGTGGAAGACAGTGGGAGTCGGGAGGCTTGGAAGGTGAATTCCCTGGCGTGAGCGTCCTGGTCGTTGGGGAAGCCAAGTCTCGATCTGGAGAGTGCTAAACCGAAGCTAGGGATCGGAAGCCTTCAGATCAGTCATGTGGAAAGAAGGTCAGCTGCTTACAGGGCAACTCTCCTGTTGCAGGGCCCAGATGGGAGAAGCAGGGGAGCTGCCAGGTAAAAGAAGACACTGGGCTTTGTGTTTTTAAAGGATTGCTTCCAGCAATTGTTTTAACCTCATTTTAAAGGATTCATTTATTGTTTTTTTTAACCTCTACTTCACTTCTGTTTTAATGGATTATTTATTTATGGATATTGAAAAGACGCTGCACTTTATTTATTTGAACACTTTGTTTTTGATTGTTGTTTTGTTGTTGTTTTAATAAAAGCACTTGGCACTTTTTACACCATCCCCTTACTCCATTTGTTGTGCCTCACTGCCAAGCTCATCGGTGACATTACCGAAGGTGTCGGGTTCAAGGGCTCCCAATAGGCAAGGTGGGAGCATGGAGCAGAACCCGCATCGTCACAGTGGAGTTTGCACATGTTATACGCATGTATATGTGATTTTTTTTTTCAGGTTCTTTGTTTTTCAGTAAAATCTTTAACAACATGTGTTTTTAGGTTAACTGACCCCATTGGAGTGTAATTGTGAGTGTGTGTCCATTGGTGAGCTCTCTGATGCCCAGGATTGGTTCCAGACTTGTACCCGGTGCTATTAGGGTAGACTACTTCAACCATAAACTGGACTGAGCACATTTGGGAATATCATGATGAATAGTTAGAGGACAGCAGGGCAATCAGATGGATGTGTCATCATGGATGTAGTCTCAAACACTCTCTGGATGGAGTACATTTTTATTGTAGAATTGACCAGTCATGAAATTACAAGGTAATCAGTCATCAAGACCAAACAATCATAAGAAAAAGAAAACAAATTAAAGAACCCTTTCATCTTAACTCCCATATACAGAACCTAAATAAACGACACTCCCACCCCGCCCAAATCTGAAAACAGTGCTTGTATTTATCAAGTATCTCAGAATTACACTAAAAATCTGATTCTATTAAGAATTTGTCCTACCTCAGAGCAGGACATGAGAAGAAGTTATCAAGCGCCCTACACCCACTCCCAG